>NC_091300.1:26682044-26952044 GCF_038502225.1 Cherax quadricarinatus | reverse complement strand
GTGACGAGCGGGGTACCACAGGGGTCAGTCCTAGGGCCAGTGCTATTTTTTATATATGTGAATGACATGGTGGAAGGGATAGACTCTGAAGTATCCGTGTTCGCAAATGATGTGAAGCTAATGAGAAGGATTAAATCGGATGAGGATCAGGCAGTACTGCAAAGAGACCTGGATAGCCTGGACACGTGGTCCAGCAACTGGCTTCTCGATTTCAACCCTGCCAAATGCAAAGTCATGAAGATTGGGGAAGGGCAAAGAAGACCGCAGACAGAGTATAGGCTAGGTGGACAAAGGCTGCAAACCTCACTCAAGGAGAAAGATTGTGGGGTGACCATAACACCGAGCACGTCTCCGGAGGCACACATCAACCAGATAACGGCTGCAGCATATGAGCGCCTGGCAAACCTGAGAATAGTGTTCCGATACCTTAGTAAGGAATCGTTCAAGACACTGTACATTGTGTTCGTCAGGCCCATACTGGAGTATTCAGTACCAGTTTGGAACCCACACCTGGTCAAACACGTCAAGAAATAGAGAAAGTACAAAGGTTTGAAACAAGGCTAGTTCCGGAGCTCAGGGGAATGTCCTATGAAGAAAGGTTGAGAGAAATCGGACTGACGACACTGGAGGACAGGAGGGTCAGGGAAGACATGATAACATTATACAAAATAAAGCCTGGAATAGACAAGTTGGAAAGAGACAGGATGTTCCAGAGAGGGAACACACAAACAAGGGGTCACAATTGGAAGCTGAAGACTCAGACGAGTCACAGGGATGTTAGGAAGTACTTCTTCAGTCTTAGAGTAGTCAGGAAGTGGAATAGCCTAGCAAGTGATGTAGTGGAGGCAGGAACCATACATAGCTTTAAGACGAGGTATGATAAAGCTCAGGAAGCAGAGAGAGAGAGAGAGGACCTAGTAGCGATTATCGAAGAGGCGGGGCCAGGAGCCGAGTCTCGACCCCTGCAACCACAATTAGGTGAGTACTAACACAACAATAGCACCAACACACCAAAAACACCAACACAACAACAGCAACAACACAAGACCAACACAACAATACAACACCAACACAACACCACAACAATAACACCAACACAAGCAACAAAACGACAGTAATTCAACAACAATGACACAAGCAACAAGAACACAGGCAACGTCAACATAACCAACAACAACAACAATAACAAAAAGTACAAACAACAAAAACCTCAACAACAACATAACAAACATAAAACAAGAACAACAACAACAGCGTATTAATAGCTAGGCAAACGGAACTCCAAAACAAATTTACGATGACTGTCAATCAAAACGTCGACACAACTGACTACTGACGTGAGGCAGCCAACGAGAACCATGACACGGAGGGACGGACAGATATATATATATATATATGTATATATATATATATATATATATATATATATATATATATATATATATATATATATATATATATATATATATATATATATATATATATAGATATATATATATATATATATATATATATATATATATATATATATATATATATATATATATATATATATATATATATATATATATATATATATATATGGTCAATTAGCAAAAACTCATTTAAAATTAAGTCCTTTCTAAAATGTTCTTTTATACGTTTAAAGATATATTTTTTTCATTAATGTTAATGAAAAAAATTTTAATTTTGAACCAAAAGAATCTTAGAAAACCTACCTACCCTGATTATAACAAGAGCAATTTATTTTAGCCTAACCCAACTAAATATATTTTAGACTTGTTTACAGTAATTTAATACTAAACAAACACAGTGAAATATTTTTTTTTTTCGTTAGGTTCAGAAAGATTTTGGTGAAATTATTGCATTCACAAATTTTCACTTGTCCTATATGGCAAGATGAGCGTTGCTATTTAAGCCAAGATCGCAAGTTCTGCCTATTCGGCACGACACACACACACACACACACACACACACACACATATATATATGGTTTTTTTTCAACAAGTCGGCCGCCTCCCACCTAGGCTGGGTGACCCAAAAATAAAATACCCCAAAAAGAAAATACTTTCATCATATATATATATATATATATATATATATATATATATATATATATATATATATATATATATATATATATATATATATATATATATATATATATATACATATATATACATATATATATATATATATATATATATATATATATATATATATATATATATATATATATATATATATATATATATAATGTGTGTGTGTGGGACCCATAGCCTCGGAGAAGTGGATAAAAAGACTTCAAGGAAGAATATTTGGATTTCTTCCTGAAACCATTTGAATATTCATTCTTACTAATTGAACAGTTTCACCTATTAGGAACATGTATTTATGGGCGAAACGTCGCGATAAGATGAGAATTAACCAGAGCATGAGCGAGGTAAAACAATCACAACTTACGTCCTTCTGAAGAAATATTGGAACCAGCCAATCAGATCACGTGTACCCAAGAAACAGTAATAGCAGCAGCCAATGAAAACGATGAGTCACGAAACCAAGCTCACAGCGTCACGCCAATCAGCTAACGCCATTTGAGTGCCATTCAGAGCTCGAAGATTGCATCAGCCAATAAGAGAATTAAATCAATCAGAAGATCTTATACTGCTACTCCCTTCAGGGAAGGAAGAGCTCCGTGACGCTGGTGAAGGGCTCTTGGTGCAAGGAGTTAAAGCCGTTCTCCCTCTGCCTTGGATCAAACCTGATAACCTTATATTTTCATTGGCGGCATATGACTCTCGTAGGTTTAGCGCTTCTTCATGATTTTAAGAGCTTTCTTACTTCTCTATCACTCATTCCCGTTCCTTCCCATCCCTTTCCCTGCCTTTACATTCCTTCCCCTTCCCTCCCATACCTTCCCATCTCTACACGTCCTTACCCATCGTGAAATGTTTCACAATATTTTCATTACTCTGGTGAAGTCTCTCAGTTTTAGGTGACAGGGTTCATTAGCCTAGTTATACAACCCATCCTGTGTGAGGGAACAACGAGGGGAACATAACTAACTTTCCTTCTTCCCATAGTGTAAATATTGTACCGAAGAGGGAATTAGCACAGTGCGGGTGTTCACACAATGTTATTATCACCTGTTTTTAAGAGAGAGAATAGAGCTCCCCCCCCACACACACATATAGATACACACACACACACACACACACACACACACACACACACACACACACACACACACACACACACACACACACACACACACACACACACACACACACACACACACACACACACACACACACACACACAAGGAATAGACTCCGAAGTGTCCCTGTTTGCAGATGACGTGAAGTTGATGAGAAGTTCATTCGATCGAAGACCAGGCAGAACTACAAAGGGATCTGGACAGGCTGCAGACCTGGTCCAGCAATTGGCTCCTGGAGTTCAACCCCACCAAGTGCAAAGTCATGAAGATTGGGGAAGGGGAAAGAAGACCGCAGACGGAGTACAGTCTAGGGGGCCAGAGACTACAAACCTCACTCAAGGAAAAAGATCTTGGGGTGAGTATAACACCAGGCTCATCTCCTGAAGCGCACATCAACCAAATAGCTGCTGCAGCATATGGGCGCCTAGCTAACCTCAGAACAGCATTCCGACATCTTAATAAGGAATCGTTCAGGACCCTGTACACCGTGTACGTTAGGCCCATATTGGAGTATGCGGCACCAGTTTGGAACCCACACCTAGCCAAACACGTAAAGAAACTAGAGAAAGTGCAAAGGTTTGCAACAAGACTAGTCCCAGAGCTAAGAGGTATGTCCTACGAGGAGAGGTTAAGGGAAATCAACCTGACGACACTGGAGGACAGGAGAGATAGGGGGGACATGATAATGACATACAAAATACTGAGAGGAATTGACAAGGTAGACAAAGACAGGATGTTCCAGAGATGGGACACAGCAACAAGGGGACACAGTTGGAAGTTGAAGACACAGATGAATCACAGGGATGTTAGGAAGTATTTCTTCAGCCACAGAGTAGTCAGGAAGTGGAATAGTTTGGGATGCAATGTAGTGGAGGCAGGATCCATACATAGCTTTAAGCAGAGGTACGATAAAGCTCATGGTTCAGGGAGAGTGACCTAGTAGCGACCAGTGAAGAGGCGGGGCCAGGAGCTTGGACTCGACCCCTGCAACCTCAACTAGGTGAGTAATTAGGTGAGTACACACACACACACACACACACACAGGAGAGTTAGGGGGGACATGATAACGACATACAAAATACTGAGAGGAATTGACAAGGTGGACAAAGACAGGATGTTCCAGAGATTGGACACAGTAACAAGGGGACACAGTTGGAAGTTGAAGACACAGATGAATCACAGGGATGTTAGGAAGTATTTCTTCAGCCACAGAGTAGTCAGTAAGTGGAATAGTTTGGGAAGCGATGTAGTGGAGGCAGGATCCATACATAGCTTTAAGCAGAGGTATGATAAAGCTCACGGTTCAGAGAGAGTGACCTAGTAGCGATCAGTGAAGAGGCGGGGCCAGGAGCTCGGACTCGACCCCTGCAACCTCAACTAGGTGAGTACACACACACACACACACACACACACACACACACACACACACACACACACATATACACACACATACACACACATACACACACATACACACATACACACATACATACACACATACACATACACACATACACACACACTCACACACACACACACACACACATACACACACACACACACACACACACACACACACACACAGGCCTAGTGTCTAATCGACATGTGCCTAGGACAAAATGGTAACAAAATGGTAACACACACACTCACACACACACACACACACACACAAACACACACACACACACACACACACACACACACACACACACACACACACACACACACACACACACACACACACAAAATCAGAAATGCTTTAATTCCTACAAAGATATAAATATAAACTCTCATTATCGTAATTTATAGCTAGAGACTGCTATCGTTCCTTAGCAAGCAACGATCGTTTAGCCAAACATAGGCGAGTGTAAATTCACTGATGCGATCGCTCCACCGAAACAACTCTGGACATTGCAAAATAAATACATCTCATTGAATTTAAATAATACTAAATATATATTTTTCGAGAGGGGGCGCAGGAATTCGAACTGAGAGACAAAATGCTAGCCCCCTAATCCACCCACATAGCTTAAATTTAAGGAAGTTAAGACACAAGTGCAACATCTGGATATCTTTATTGTAGACGTTTCGCCATCCATTGGCTTTATCAATACAGATTCTAGGACATAATAGGAAGACAGTAGAACTATATACAAAAGA
This sequence comes from Cherax quadricarinatus, assembly GCF_038502225.1. Lineage (NCBI taxonomy): Eukaryota > Metazoa > Arthropoda > Malacostraca > Decapoda > Parastacidae > Cherax > Cherax quadricarinatus. The sequence goes on along the minus strand of NC_091300.1, from coordinate 26,946,667 downwards.
TGAGGTAATCAGTCCCTCAGCCTTGGAGTTAGTGTTCACAGCATCGTGAACACGTGCTGTGAACACTAACTCCAAGGCCGAGGGACTGATTACCTCATCTTTTGTATATAGTTCTACTGTCTTCCTATTATGTCCTAGAATCTGTATTGATAAAGCCACTGGATGGCGAAACGTCTACAATAAAGATATCCAGATGTTGCACTTGTGTCTTAACTTTCATATTGTCGGTATTTTATATCTTTCTTGACCAGCTTAAATTTAAGTTGATCTTTCAAAGTTGGATAGGAATAAAGTAACTTATATGACGATATGGCTCACGAAATCGTAATGACACGATCGCAAGCAAACCACGGTACGGGTGGGGATTGAACTTGCAAAAAGTAAGTTTTACGACTCACTCTCCGCGAGTTCAATCCCCTCCCATACCGTGCTTTATATTACGATATTTTTAGCAAAGTGAAACAGAGATTTGGTGGAAAATTATTAATTTCTCCACCAGGTTCATTTACAAAATGTACGTGTCTCAGTATATGTGTCAAAAATTTACCAAAATAATTTTTTTCGGAGACAGTTTCCGCTTCCTTGACAAATATGACATTGACTCTTGAGTTAATTTAAAACCTGTCGATGAATATTAGCTGCTACATGTCTCTCTACGCTGAGAGATACATGACTCTACGCTGAGAGATACATGACTCTCTCTCTCTACGCTGAGAGATACAAGTCTCTCTCTACGCTGAGAGATGCATGTCTCTACGCTGAGAGATACATGACTCTCTCTACGCTGAGAGATACATGTCTCTCTCTACGCTGAGAGATACAAGTCTCTCTCTACGCAGAGAGCTACATGTCTCTCTCTACGGAGAGAGATACATGTCACTGTCTACGCTGAGAGAGGCACATGTGTCTCTACGCTGAAAGATACATGTCTCTCTCTACGCTGAGAGATACAAGTCTCTCTCTTCGCTGAGAGATACATGTCTCTCTCTACGGAGAGAGATACATGTCTCTCTCTACGCAGAGAGCTACATGTCTCTCTCTACGGAGAGAGATGTGTGTGTGATGAATGGTTTGAAAAACCGACAAGTTGAAGATTGAGACACTTATGCAGCATATTCCCATATGCTTCATAAGTGTCTCAATCTTCACGGAGAGAGATACATGTCACTGTCTACGCTGAGAGATACGTCTCTACGCTGAGAGATGCACATGTGTCTCTACGCTGAGAGATACATGACTCTCTCTATGCTGAGAGATACAAGTCTCTCTCTACGCTGAGAGATACATGTCTCTCTCTCTACGCTGAGAGATACGTCTCTACGCTGAGAGATGCACATGTGTCTCTACGCTGAAAGATACATGTCTCTTTCTATGCTGAGAGATACACATCTCTTAGTGTAAGAAAAAATCTCTGAATACTGAAAGATAAATACCTGTCTGTGTTTATACAACAATAGAAACATAAACACCTCTCTTTGTATATACATTGTATATACAACGAGGGATACACTCCTCTCGGAAAATATGCCTTGTTAATTTATAGCGGGTGCAAGCTGACATAATGCATTAATTTACGAATCGTGGAATAATACATTGCAATGCATACACAATATACACTACAATAAACACCCTATATATTGAAAGTTAAGACACAAGTGCAACATCTGGATATCTTTATTGTAGACGTTTCGCCATCCAGTGGCTTTATCAATACAGATTCTAGGACATAATTGGAAGACAGTAGAACTATATACAAAAGATGAGGTAATCAGTCCCTCAGCCTTGGAGTTAGTGTTCACAGCATCGTGGTGGAGGAGAATCTGGAGCAAAGGCAAGAAGACTGGCGGTTATATAGGCATCAGTGGATAAGAACGTGCAGCAGACGAGGGCATAGTCACTGGTAGGCGGGATTCCCCAGTGGAAGTAGGTCCTTCCCAAAGAGATGGGTTAGTTGTAGCAGCCGTGAAGAAGGTCTTGTAGATAAGAAAAAAGGCACAATTCCGTGACTGGAACGATACACAAATAACCCGCACATAAAAGAGAGAAGCTTACGACGACGTTTCGGTCCGACTTGGACCATTTACAAAGTCACACTGTGTGACTTTGTAAATGGTCCAAGCGTTGTATAATCTTACGGGTTTAGGGCTTCCCCATGATTGTAATAATAATATCCCTGGTTTGTCTTATAGAAATATTGAGTCTCATAATTGTTATAGAGTCCGTACATCGGAGCAGGTTTGGTATTATGCCATATTTGGTATCTGGGTTTTCTTCCATGGAAAGTATTGGTTTGGTAATAGGATAGTTGATGAGTGGAACGGTCTGCCTAGTAGGTTGTCGAAGCTAAAACCTTGGGTAGTTTCAAATTTAGGTTGGATAAATACATGAGTGAGAAGGGTTGGATTTGAGTGGATGTTGCACATGAGTAAACAGAATTATCAAAGCTTATTGCTTGGGTAGCATTTATTCTGTTAGTGGGTTGGATTTGTGAAGAACCTGCCTAGTATGGGCCAACAGGCCTATTGCAGTGTTCCTCCTTTCTTATGTTCAGTGCGTTTCAGAATGGGACGTGGTTTACTAAGGCTCAGCGCAGGCGAGTTCTCCATTCAGTTCACCTTGTAGGAGGAACACGACGATATACTCTCTTTGTTTTTAGATGCATTGAAGGATTGAGACACTTATGCAACACATGGGAATCTTTATTGAAGAAACGTTTCGCCACACAGTGGCTTCATCAGTCCAATACAAAGTAGAAATGGGTAAGGAGAGTAGAAGTTTGAGGTAATCAGTCCCTCAACCTGGAATCGATGTGTTCAGTCCATCACAGGTTCAATCCTTCAACTTGTCGGTTTTCTAAACCATTCATCACATCTTTTAGATGCATTGCTCAGCAAATCAGATACACAGCTCGAAATGAAAATTTACTATAACTTACTAGTCAACATGACCTTATGCACTTCATGATGAGCTGATGAGCACAGAATCTTCTCAGAGCAGTCAGAGTATGCATCACGTAGTGTCTAGATTTACAGAGGTCGGCGAAATTTTTTGCCGTATTACCCCTCAACAAATCTGTGTACAGCGAAATTACTCGCTAGACTTGAAAGGCTACAGGTTCAAGTCTCCGTCACCAATCATCCATTTGACTGTTTTTACAACATTGTCATAATGTCTATGGTTAAGAGGACAGGGCTGCTGAAATATTTGTCTGTCGCTACCTTATGATTAGACAGTTGAGGTGACTATAGTATAGCAAAAAGCTCTCTCCTCACCCTCCACTTCCTCCGCTCTCGCTGGTAAATACCACCAGGGTTCTGTGCTGGTGACACGAGCGAGACACTTGTCACTTGGTTTGAGAGTCTTCCTACTCCCGCTGCCCGGCTTGTGGCAGGCTTTTCTATTGCTTGCCTGATCAACCAGACTTGTTGTTAATACAGCTGTCAAGTTCGCCTTGATGTCCCTACGTCGCCGTATTTATTAGTTTGATATTTGATATGGCCCTATGGCGATATGCTTGGTGTAATGCTTACCCCTCTACGTTCTTTTTTTTTTTTTACACAGGGTTTGACAAGGTTAAGGATCTCTAGCTTTATTGACAAGCTATTTACAGGTTAAGGATTCCTAACTTTATTGGCAAGCTAAGAGCTGTTACCTACATCAGCTCATTTGAAAGCATTTTTATTGTTATGAGACATACAAGTAAGGAACAGGATGAAGTTGGAGCCATCTGCGGGCCAGCATTTTCATTTGATCAACTGACTTTATCTCGTTGACATCATTATGCTGTACGAATGTGTTCCATACTCGAGTCATCCTGGGTATATATGATCTATCCTGGTTTGTCTCAGTTTCTATTTGTCTTTGTATCTGGTCTGGTCTCTCTCTCTCTCTCTCTCTCTCTCCCTCTCTCTCTCCCTCTCTCTCTCTCTCTCTCTCTCTCTCTCTCTCTCTCTCTCTCTCTCTCTCTCTCTCTCTCTCTCTCTCTCTCTCTCCTTTATACAAACGGATATTATAAAAGTACAAAGATTTCGTCTGACTACAAAACACCAGATATAATCTTCAAAAAACAATACAATTACATTATCACAACACGCGTTAACACCTTAATATTTCTCTGGTGTGATTACATTTGTAAGGAAAAAAAATGTGATTCCTTAAAAACTGTTACCATTTCAAATTCAGAAAACGATGTCTTTGTACGGACGTGTTATGTTAAACGTTTCTTAGATTTAATTCCAAAAGAGGATTAGGAAAAAAAAAATGATAAAAGGAAATGTTTCTGGGAAGGAATTCGTCCCCTTCAAGGAGGGGGAGAGTTACCTGGATGCTGGTGAAGGGCTCTTTATCCAAGGAATTGGAGCTGCTCTTTTCCTTGGGGTGAAAGCTATGTGATCCCTGTGGGTTGAGAGCTTCATGCATATGTTGAAGGGGGATTATATCCTCTGTTGTTGACGAAAGAGTATGTCTGTTATGCTCCACCTCAGTGAATTATTATTACTATTATTATTACTGTTATTATTGTTATTATTATTATTATTATTATTATTATTATTATTATTATTATTATTATTATTATTATTATTATTATTATTATTTGTCTTTTAAATCCAGAATTTGGGAAGATGGTAACATAAACGCCCATTTGGTCGTCTTAACCAGGGGTATCATGGCTCTGTTGTACAAAAACAGCCTAGCAAAGGGGTGAAATTGTTTAAAAACATTATTTCTCAGTCCACAGCACGATTCAAACCTGCAAACTCGGCATCAGAGTACACAATGCTATATTCACAATGCCAGACCTTGCAGGTTCGAATCCTGCAGTGGACTGAGAGATCATGTTTGTAAGTTTGTCAAATGGGTGGCTGTGGACGGAATCTTGAACAGTTGCAGTATGACATAGTCACACGAGCCTCGCGCACTGACTGCCCGTTTTCTGTTCGCACGGCAGACTCTTTTTATCGTCTTTTATCTTATATTTGTAAATTTAGAGCTTGAGTATGACTTAAGAAATCGTAATGACACGATTGCAAATAAACCATACCCCCGGCCGGGATTGAACCCACGTCATAGAGTCTCAAAACTCCAGCCCGTCGCGTTAGCCACTAGACCAGCTAGCCACAATAAGATTCATCCAACTAGGTATATTTCTACACCATAGGAAGGTTAGCACAGGCACCTCTGTGACCACAAATGCAAGTTTTTACAGACGAATCTCCAGCTAGCGTGGCCGTGACGAACTCTAGCTCAAGTCCCTTCACTGCCGTCAACATGACTTAAGAAATCGTAATGACACGATTGCAAATAAACTATGGTGTAGAAATATACCTAGTTGGATGAATCTTATTGTGGCTAGCTGGTCTAGTGGCTAACGCGACGGGCTGGAGTTTTGAGACTCTATGACCGCGGGTTCAATCCCGGCCGGGGGTATGGTTTATTTGCAATCGTGTCATTACGATTTCTTAAGTCATGTTGACGGCAGTGAAGGGACTTGAGCTAGAGTTCGTCACGGCCACGCTAGCTGGAGATTCGTCTGTAAAAACTTGCATTTGTGGTCACAGAGGTGCCTGTGCTAACTTTCCTATGGTGTAGAAATATACCTAGTTGGATGAATCTTATTGTGGCTAGCTGGTCTAGTGGCTAACGCGACGGGCTGGAGTTTTGAGACTCTATGACCGCGGGTTCAATCCCGGCCGGGGGTATGGTTTAGAGCTTGAGGTCGTCTGCTTTCTTTTCTTTTCCCCAGACACCTTCACTCATTCTTTTCCTCACCCCCTTTTTCTCTGTATTTTTCGTCTATCGCTTCTTTCTTTCTTTTCCCTTTCATATCTCTCCTGACCTTATTCTTCCAATTGTTCACCTTTCTCCGTTCTTCTTCCCTTCCCCTTCCTCTTAAATTCATTATCGCTTTCCTTTTTTCACTCCTTTCTATCTTCACCTCTTCCACCCTCTCCGCTTTCTCACAATCCTCTTATCTTCCTCTCATTTTCCTCTTTTTTCCCTCTTCCCTCTCATTCCCCCTCCTTTCCTTCTTGTCATCCTCTACCTTTCCCACCTCCTCGGCCTTTCCCATCACTGCAACGTGGATCGTCTCATATCCATTGCAGTGCAATTCCCAGGGATGCTTTCTGTCTGTGTGTCTCCTCTCTTTCTCTCTCTCTCTCTGTCTCTCTCTCTCTCTCTCGTTTTCCTCACACTTTCCCTATCCAGTCATCTCTCACAGGCGCTATAACCACTTCTCTCTTCGCCTCTTACCCCTTAAGTGGATAGCATCTTCTTCCATCTCGCCGTCTTCTTTAAGAGGCTGAGAAGCGTCTTCATGTCCCCTTGGTGTCAGTCCTCTTTTCTTTTCCTTTTCTTTTTGTTTTCTCTCTCTTCTCCTGGTGCTGCTAGCAACAATAGCATCATTTATCAGGCCATCATTCCAGAGGTCTGGGACCAGGCCGCAGGTGGGTGATAACCAGAGGAGACGACGTCAGGTACCTGGCTACCTGGGGAGTCTACCTGGAGTGTATTTTGAGGATCAGCGTCCTCGCGGCTCGGCCCCAGACCAGGGCCTTTCCTCTCTCCAAGCTTCGCTACGGTCCCATTCCCCCCCCTCTTTCTGAAAAGTGCTATATAACTTTTTCGTAATTTTCCCCCACCCTCTTCTTCTTTCATCTCATTTGATACCTTCTCTTTCTTCTTCGCTTGTAGTGTCTTGCTTCCCTCCTTTCTCTCAAGTAAATGATTAGATATCTTTTCTTTCCCCACACGTGAATAATCTCTCTTTCTCTCTCTTTCTCTCTCTCTCTCTCTCTCTCTCTCTCTCTCTCTCTCTCTCTCTCTCTCTCTCTCTCTCTCTCTCTCTCTCTCTCTCTCTCTCTCTCTCTCTCTCTCTCTCTCTCTCTCTCTCTCTCTCTCTCTCTCTCTCTCTCTCTCTCTCTCTCTCTCTCTCTCTCTCTCTCTCTCTCTCTCTCTCTGTATTTCATTACTTCCTATCTTCCCTCCAGCTCATCCAAGTCTTCAGTTTCCACCTGTATCTCCTTTGTCCTTGCTTCTCGCCTCTCGAACAGTCTATCCCTTTCTACCCTGGCAGTTCCTCTTAAAATTTCATGTCGTGATCATGTTTTCGCTGTCTCTCTCCTTCTCCTAGGTTGTCACATTGATTTCTTTGTGCTCTTCTTCGTAGCTCATTTCTCTCAGTTCTGGGACAAGTGCCGTTGCAGAATTTTAGAACTTTTCTAATTTGTTTACTACTACAGGTTGGGGCTTCATGTTGGTGCTGCATACTCGATGATAACCCTCGTGTTCGTCGTGTAGAGGCTCTTGACATTTTCAGTAAAAGTTACCAGGATCTGATAGTTTTGCTGACGAAGTTGGGGTTATATGGATGCTGGTTCCTGAGTCTATAATAATAATAATAATAATAATAATAATAATAATAATAATAATAATAATAATAATAATATTAATAATAATAATAATAATAATTACTCTCTTCCTTATTTGTCCCATTATGAAAAGTTTATCCACCTTGCCTATTTTCCTTAGCATTTTGTATGTTATAATCATATCTACGTTTTTTCTTCCATCTTTATGAGGTCCAGCTCTTTTAGTCTTTCCTCGTAGCATTTTTTAATTCTCAATATGCTGTTTAAAGTTGCGGTTTCATTCTGGAGGCTTGACTTTCAATTAATGGTAAATGATTTTTTGTTAAGAATTCTTAGGGCCGTCTCTACATTCGTTGACTAGCATGCGCTACCAGAGTCATTGGGTTAATAGAAACGTTTCGCCCACTAGGGAGTTTTGTCAGTCTAATGAGAAAGAAAATTTAAATAGGTGAAACCAGTCAGGTAGAAGTAGAGCGAAGAAGCATTAGTAGTGGGAGTGACTGAGCACGGGTCTTGCCCATGGCCGGGCCGCGGGAGTAGAAAAATCTCGAAGCCAGTTCAAAGGGCTGGCTGATCGTGTAATTTGCTGGTCGTGGAAGAGAGGAGCACTGCAGCAGGTCTGCCAATCTTTGGTACGTTTCCTGTGGTGATCTAGGAAGATGTGATTGGGTCTAGGCAAGGTGTACATCTCTCTCTTTTGTTCAGTAGTGTTGGTGGGTTCAGTGGTCGTGCCTTCAAGACATCTGTGCATCATATTGTTATTTTCTGGGAAAATGACTGTAGCTTTGTCCCAAGGAATGTCAGTTACGTTGCTCTGCTCTTTTATTATTAGTTATCTCAACATTTTCTTGCAGTGTGAAGAATTTTTAGCTGTAGATTCTGAGAAGGCGAAAAATGTAACCGATAATAACTTCCCTTTTGTTTTTGTTTTTTTTGTGATCGTGGTAGGAATATATATATGTTAGACCGCCTCTTTTGGAAGGTTATCCGTAAACACTGCATTATAAGTGTTGACCTGTCTTGGCAAAGAGTACAACTGAGAAGGGTAGAAAGTCATCTCTTTGTAAATGGTTTAATATTAACAGACTGTCGACAAAGACACTTGTTTATGGTTCAGGAAATTTATTAAAAGAAACGTATAGCCCTGGACTGTACATAAGTGTGTTTACCCACAGTCATTTCTTTTCTTTGCATAGAGACAAAGCTGAATTGAAAGTTCGATGTGGTTGCGTTGATCTTTGAAATTGGTGAGGTTAAGTCTCTCGGTACTACTACCGCTACGCCGTCAACGTACCTGAGCCACGTAATGTGCCATTGAATGATTCCGCAAAAACTGTAGCACAGCACAACACTCAGTGGTGAACCCTTGACCATATAAACTTATGCCGACAGAGATCTAACTCCAAAGAAAATAGGTCGAAATGAACTCAAATCTCAAATAAATCAACGAAGTCTGGAAAAGATAGTGGGAAGTGAAGACTGGCGATGTGGCTGTACAGGAACACGATAACTTGGTTTATTCTTCATGGTGACATTATGATGTCGGGTAATGAGATCTTCAGAGTGATTAAAATGAGAGTGGCTGATAGTACCTAACATTATGGACAGTCTTTAAGCCAGAACTCTGAAGCACTCCCGATGCCTGACGTGATACGACGTAGAGGAATATTAGCTTTATGGCTTTTCGGAAGCCCATAAATGTGTGCATGTTGAGGGGTGACAGGTAGGAAATTACGTATTTTTTTTTTTTTTTGCCTTGGGTGAAGAGTGATAGTATTTTTCTGGCTTCTCCCAGAGAGTCCATTTTTTTTTTTAATGACCTTGTCGAGTATAACACCTCCTTTTTCAGCTGTTGGGTTTCTTTTCCCAACACATGTAAGACAATAAGGTAATATTTAGAAAGCACATATAAAGGAGGACTACGGTGACGATTCCCTGGATGCATCCTTAGGAAAATTTTGAGTCCGTGGGCTTGTGGTTGCAAGCGATAAGATCGATATGTTGTCTGGGTTTCCGGTTGCCTGTGGAGAATTTGACTCGTAAGAGGGAAGAACTACTTGCATGTTTCCAAGAACCGCTTCTGCAGAGAGTATGAAGAATACAATGGTATTTGGTTTTCTGTCTTTTTTATTGATAAACTCATGGCTTACATCGTTTTAAATCACCACGAGAAACCTAACAGGGGACATTAGACCTGCAGCAGAGCTGCTCAGTTCTTGGTTTTGTTTCTTCCTTTCTCCACCCTCCTTCCCTCTTCCTTGTACATAGCATCGCCCGAAGTATATTACGCTTTTTTTTTTTCATCTTCCTTCTCCATCTAATTTGGTGTTCTTTGTCCGCTCTATTGCTCTGTAACCTTTGCTTTTAAGAACACATGTCCTTATTCCTTCATCATATATTTATAAAACACTTATTATCGTAATTCATTGTTTCTGAGGCATTAGCAGTGAGAAAAAGAATTTAGTATATTTTGTCCTTCGCTAACTCCTTCGCTTACTTCACTTACCAAACATTCATTGGGACAACTTGTATTTCATGTCTTCCGTATAACATGATAGAGCTTCGCAATCTGCGAAATGTTGCTACTCGGGAAACATGTGTTTGTACTGTAATTTGTTGATAATTCACTATTTAAATCCACTTTTCTATATTTTACTCTCTCTCTCTCTGTTTCTATCTCTTGTCATGGGGTAACTGTTGAATCGAAACGTATTGCTTTAATTGGGACAGCGTTTCGATCTGTTTGGATTTTTACCAAGTTCGGAAGGTCTGAAAAGATCCAAATGTTGTCCCCTTAAAAGCTTGTTCAGTAAGGTTTTCATTTTTTTTTCGTTCACTGTATAGTAACTGTCTTAAAGATCGTTCCAACTAATGCGGTCTGGTATGACACCAGGCCGCCCATAACAGAACACGTGGGTCCAGCACCTGGGACTTTCTCTGCTCGTCTCTCTCTCTCTCTCTCTCTCTCTCTCTCTCTCTCTCTCTCTCTCTCTCTCTCTCTCTCTCTCTCTCTCTCTCTCTCTCTCTCTCTGCCTGTGTGTCTTTTTTTTTTTTTTTTTTTTTTTTTTTTTTTTTCACAGGGTTAGACAAGGTTAAGGATCCCTCGCTTTATTGACAAGCTATTTACAGGTTAAGGATTCCTAGTTTTATTGGCAAGCTAAGAGCTGTTACCTACATCAGCTCATTTGAAAGCATTTTTATTGTTATGAGACATACAAGTAGGGAACAGGATGAAGTTGGAGCCATCTGTGGGCCAGCATTTTCATTTGATCAACTGACTTTATCTCGTTGACATCATTATGCTGTATGAATGTGTTCCATACTCGAGTCATCCTGGGTATATAGGATCTCAGATGGAGTGAAGTTCTGGAGAAGGGTATAGCCAGAGTGAAGTTGTTGCTTTCTGCCCGTCTTGTGGCATAAAAGCTTGTTTCACGCTGTCCTCGAAGTGGATCCAAGTGTGGTACTTTGACAATATTGGCCTTGTACTTAACAGTAAGGCCACCCACATCCCTCCTATGTTAAAGGCTTTGCTGAAATGACAGATCTATCCAGGATGGGTCCAGGCGAGAGATGAGACGTCTTGCTGTGTTCTCTACTCCGTCAAGCAGTCGCAGATGAGAGGGGGGGCAGGCAAACCAAGAAAGTGGAGCATACTCAAGGTGCGAGCGTACTTGTGCCTCGTACAGAATCTTGCAACCCCTACTGTTAAGTAGATGCGAGATACGGCGACGTGCTGTAAGCTTCCTGGCTGCTTTGTTTGCAAGATTTACAACATGGTTCTTCCTGGTTAGTTTGGAGTCAAATTTCACCCCAAGGATATCAACTTCTTCTCCGGGTGCCAACACCCTCCCATTCATCCTTACTACTGCACCAGCATTACCATCATGGTGCCTAGAGACGATCATCATTTGCGTTTTCTCAGGTGCAAATGTTACTTGCCATCTATTTCCCCAAGCTGATATAGCTCTCAGCTGGTGATTGATGTAGCTTAGAGCAGCTGGCATTTCTTTTCTTGGATAAGTGAATGTCAGTGTGCAGTCGTCTGCATATGCATGTGATTCTCTGATGAGATGAAGAAGGTCGTGAAGTAGACATTCCATAACAATGGTCCCAGCACGCTTCCTTGTGGAACACTTGCCCCAATAGGATGTCTTACTGATTTCTTTTCATTGAGAACTACACTTAGAGATCTACCATGAAGGTAATCACTGAGGAGACATAGCGTAGAGCCTGCAATTCCCAGTGCTTGAAGCTTTGCTAAGAGGCCCTGGTGCCACACCCGGTCGAAAGCGCCAGCAATGTCCAGTCTGTCTGTCTGTCTCTCTCTCTTTCTCTCTCTCTCTCTCTCTCTCTCTCTCTCTCTCTCTCTCTCTCTCTCTCTCTCTCTCTCTCTCTCTCTCTCTCTCTCTCTCTCTCTCTCCCTCTCCCTCTCCCTCTCTCCCTCCTCACTAATGGACGCGAGATGTCCACTGAGTCATCTTACCTGCTCACGAGACATTTTTCTATCTCGCTAGTGTTCGGTTGGCTAGCCAGCCTTTCAGAAACAGGAACTATCTCATCTCTCACCCCCGACGCACGATCACATTCCTCTCGCCTTTTCTTTAGCTTTGTGGGGCTGTTCCTTCTTCCAGCACTGAATGCTCTTCTGACATTCCTCTCGTTCCATTTTGAGATCATTCCTCCCGGTACTAATGCACTCTCTTCCTTACCTGTTACGTTCGACCCTTAAAAAAGAGAAATGGAAGGAAGACAAGGTTTCCCCTTTAAAGCCGGTAAAGAGATCATGATCCAAGGAATTGGATCTATTTTTCTCCTTAGATTAAATCCGATTGCCCCCTATTTCCCACTTGCTGTGTGATCCCTCTCGGGCTTAGCTCTCGATTAGCAGGACGAAGGATCGAGCCTCCAACCCTCCTTACACTGAAACACCTTCTTGGTGATGAGAGAATAAAAAATATATGGGCAAAGAGAGATTTGATATTAGATCAGAGGGAGGGAATATGGAGGAAGGAAAGGTGTTTTTGATATTTGGGAGCGGACTTGTCGGCAGATGGTTTTACGAAAGATAAGGTAAACCATGGGGTTGACGAAGGGAAAGAAAGGAGTGGTGCAGTGAGAGACGAAGAACTTTATCTATGGAGGCAAAATGGGGTATCCATACTGTTGCATGGGCATGAAGCATGGGTTTTGAATGTTGCAGAGAGGTGGCTGAGGGCTATAGAGATGTCGTGTTTGAGGGCAGTGTGTGGTGTGAAAGTTATGTAGGGAGTCTGGAATTTGGAGATCAGGTGAGGAGTTATCAAAAATGTTATTCAGAAGGCTGAGGAGGGGTTGCTGAGGTGGTTTGGACATTTAGAGAACATGGAGAAAAAATAGGATGACTAAGAGGGCATATAAATCTGGGGTGGAGGGAAAGTGGGGTAGGGTTTGTCCTAGAAAAAGTTGGAGGGAGGGGGTTAAAGGAATTACTGAGTGCTAGGGGCTAAAACATCCAACAGGTTTGGTTGTGTATATTAGATGGGAGTGAGTGTAGGCAAAGTTTTTTTTTTTTTATAATTTGACGTGCTGTTGGAGTGTCAGCAAGGTAAGTAACATTTATGAAGGGATTCAAGGAAATCAGTAAGCCGATTTTGAGTCCTGAAGGTGGAAGGTAGAGTGCCAGCACTCTGAAGGAAGGGTGGGGAGATAGTGGTTTGGAAGGTCATCTGAACTGTGCTTCTGGCAAGATAGTGATTAAATAAGAGTGAAAGTGTTTTTTTCTTTGTCGGATCACCCTACCTCGGTGGCAGACTGACGGAGAGTTAAAAAATAATCTCTCCCTGACAGTCCGACCGTTCTTCGTACGACTGCCGAGCGACGTAACTAGCGTGACGGGCGGCGAGGCTACACTTCGCTGTCGTGTAGGAGGGTCGCCACGTCCCCACGTCCTATGGAGACGCCATGATGGACGCATGCCCGTGGGACGGGCGCGTCTGGATGCAGACTCTTCTCTCAGGATCAGCGGCCTCACGGTAGAAGACGCTGGTGCCTACATCTGCCAGGCGGAGAACGCCGTAGCCACCGTAGTGGCCAACGCCACCCTCACCGTCTATGGTAAGTGCCGGTGACGGACGGACTCTTGACGTAAGGAATAGGTGGGACTCTTCCCTACCGTACGTCAAGCCTGCCTTCCGATTTGGACGATTTTGGCAATATTTTCACGTATTTTTTAATGTATTTCAAACTTTTTTTTTTTTTTGGGTAGATTCCATTTTTCCCCACAGCCTAACTACTCAGGGATCAGGCAGTGATTAGCGGATGGAGGATCGAAGCTTAACCATTTCTTAAGCTTAGCTTTTGCTAAGCTGAAGAATTGGTTAAGCTTAAGCAGACCAATTCTGAACGTTTGAGTGAACACGTTGAACTAACATATTTTTTAATTGACAGATCCGCCGATGTTGGTGTCGGGTCCCGTTGACACCTCTGTTATCCTGAACACAACGGTGCGTCTGCCCTGTTACGGGCGTGGCACTCCCCCACCCACGCCCGTCTGGACCCACTCCTCCCTGCCACAGCAGCCGGTGGGCGCGGGGTGGGCGGGGGAGAACGCCCACGTGGGTGAGGACGGGACGCTGGTGCTCACGCCCGTGCGGCGTACACAGGGGGGCACGTGGACGTGTTCTCTGGTGAGTGAAGCTGGTGCCGCCCACGCCCGCGCCTGGCTCACCCTCGTGGCACCCCGCCACGCCCCGCCACCCATCATCAGCGTCCCGCCCGCCAACCAAACCCTGCCCGCTCGCACCCACGCCACCCTCCACTGCCGCGCCCAGGGCCCGCCCACGCCCACCCTGACGTGGTATCGAGGGGCGGCGCCCGTTAGGATAGACGGGAAGAGGATTTCGGCCAACAAGGCTGGAGACCTAACCATCACTAGTAAGTGAATACTACACCCCTTATGTAAACACTGTACGCCTGTAACACTGCACCCTTTCAAGTGTACACTGCACCCTTTCAAGTGTACACTGCACCCTTTCAAGTGTACACTGCACCCTTTCAAGTGTACACTGTACCCTTTCAAGTGTACACTGCACCCCTTTAAGTGTACACTGCAAGTCTTAAGTGAAAACTGCATCCTTTAAGTGAACACTATGTCACTTAAGTTGACACTGCAATCTTTAAATAAACACTACAACCCCTAAATTAATACTACAACCCTTAAGTGAACACTGCAGTCCTTAAGTGAACACTTCAGCCCTTAAGTGAACACTGCAGCCCTTAAGTGAACACTGCAGTCCTTAAGTGAACACTACAATGTTTAAGTGAACACTGCAGTCCTTAAGTGAACACTGCAGTCCTTAAGTGAACACTGCAATGTTTAAGTGAACACTGCAGTCCTTAATTGAACACTGTAGTCCTTAAGTGAACACTGCAGTCCTTAAGTGAACACTGCAGTTCTTGAGTGAACACTGCAGTCCTTAAGTGAACACTGCAGTCCTTAAGTGAACACTGCAGTCCTTAAGTGAACACTGCAGTCCTTAAGTGAACACTGCAGTCCTTAAGTGAACACTGCAGTCCTTAAGTGAACACTGCAATCCTTAAATGAACACTGCAGTCCTTAAGTGAACACTGCAATGTTTAAGTGAACACTGCAGTCCTTAAGTGAACACTGCAATGTTTAAGTGAACACTGCAGTCCTTAAGTGAACACTGCAATGTTTAAGTGAACACTGCAGTCCTTTAGTGAAAACTGCAGTCCTTAAGTGAACACTGCAATGTTTAAGTGAACACTGCAGTCCTTAAGTGAACACTACAGTCCTTAAGTGAACACTGCAGTCCTTAAGTGAACACTGCAGTCCTTAAGTGAACACTGCAGTCCTTAAGTGAACACTGCAGTCCTTAAGTGAACACTGCAGTCCTTAAGTGAACACTGCAATGTTTAAGTGAACACTGCAGTCCTTAAGTGAACACTGCAATGTTTAAGTGAACACTGCAGTCCTTAAGTGAACACTGCAATGTTTAAGTGAACACTGCAGTCCTTTAGTGAAAACTGCAGTCCTTAAGTGAACACTGCAATGTTTAAGTGAACACTGCAGTCCTTAAGTGAACACTACAGTCCTTAAGTGAACACTGCAGTCCTTAAGTGAACACTGCAGTCCTTAAGTGAACACTGCAGTCCTTAAGTGAACACTGCAGTCCTTAAGTGAACACTGCAGTCCTTAAGTGAACACTGCAGTCCTTAAGTGAACACTGCAATGTTTAAGTGAACACTGCAGTCCTTAAGTGAACACTGCAGTTTTTAAGTGAACACTACAGTCCTTAAATGAACATTGCAGTCCTTAAGTGAGCACTGCAATGTTTAAGTGAACACTGCAGTCCTTAAGTGAACACTGCAATGTTTAAGTGAACGCTGCAGTCCTTAAGTGAACACTACAGTTAAGTGAACACTGCAGTCCTTAAAGTGAACACTGCAGTCCTTAAGTGAACACTGCAATATTTAAGTGAACACTGCAGTCCTTAAGTGAACACTACAATTCTTAAGTGAGCACTGCAGTCCTTAAGTGAACACTACAGTTCTTAAGTGAACACTGCAGTCCTTAAGTGAACACTGCAGTCCTTAAGTGAACACTGCAGTCCTTAGGTGAACACTGCAGTCCTTAAGTGAACACTGCAATGTTTAAGTGAACACTGCAATGTTTAAGTGAACACTGCAGTCTTTTAGTGAACACTGCAGTCCTTAAGTGAACACTGCAATGTTTTAGTGAACGCTACAGTCCTTAAGTGAACACTGCAGTCCTTAAGTGAACACTGCAATGTTTAAGTGAACACTACAGTCCTTAAGTGAACACTGCAGTCCTTAAGTGAACACTGCAATGTTTAAGTGAACACTGCAATGTTTAAGTGAACACTGCAGTCCTTTAGTGAACACTGCAATCTCTTAAGTGAGCACTGTACTCTTGCGTGATCCCTGCAGTGCATGCAACAGGCACTCGTCACTACCACTTTTCACTCTGGCATTGTTCACTCTACCTCATGAGTGAGTGTCTGGCACTCTTCACTCTTTCCCGGCTGACTCACTCTGGCACTC
The DNA here is from genome assembly GCF_038502225.1 of Cherax quadricarinatus. NCBI lineage: Eukaryota > Metazoa > Arthropoda > Malacostraca > Decapoda > Parastacidae > Cherax > Cherax quadricarinatus. The sequence continues at coordinate 26,930,231 of NC_091300.1, read as the reverse complement.
AGACGTGGCACAACATTATGTGAAGACATAAACATGGCTGCATGACTCCGAATAATGAGAAGGGAGTAAACTGTGAATTTATACACATACTCATGAACACGTTCTCTCTCTCTCTCTCTCTCTCTCTCTCTCTCTCTCTCTCTCTCTCTCTCTCTCTCTCTCTCTCTCTCTCTCTCTCTCTCTCTCTCTCTCTCTCTCTCTCTCTCTCTCTCTCTCTCTCTCTCTCTCTATCTCTCTCTCTCTCTCTCTCTCTCTCTCTCTCTCTCTCTCTCTCTATCTCTCTCTCTCTCTCTCTCTCTCTCTCTCTCTCTCTCTCTCTCTCTCTCTCTCTCTCTCTCTCTCTCTCTCTCTCTCTCTATCTATCTATCTATCTATCTATCTGTCTATTTATCTATCTATCTATCTCTCTATCTCCCTCTCCTTCACCCTATTTCCCACTTATTTTTCTTCTCCCTCCCCCTCCTTTTTCTCTTCCCCTGTTTCCCTCCCTCCTTCACAACACCCCTGTCAGATAATCCCTCAACAAACACACAGAACAAATAACAATTACAGAGGATCCTAATTTAGCTACAACTCTGCCCTCGACGTTTTGAGTTCCTCCTGCTGATTTTGGCGTCCTGCTGTGGAGTTTGGCGAGGATTTGGCGTCCTCTTGTGCAGTTTGGCGAGGCTTTCCCCGGATTTGGCGATTAAAGCTTTTAATTGAGTGATCATGTGCGCAGTGGGGAAGCGTGCATTCGCACGCGCGCACGCGCAGTGCACACGCATGTGTGGTCTACACACACGCAAATGTTGATTTACACGCATGAATCTGTATAATGGCTTACATGCACGCATACACTCACGCTCATACGGGTACACATGCATGAACATTTATACATGTGTGTGTGTGTGTGTGTGTGTGTGTGTGTGTGTGTGTGTGTGTGTCACTCTGCCTAGCGCACTCGCGCCTGCACGGACGCAGGCACACGAAGGCGCACCTGACAGGGAAGAGGAGTGGCACAATCCTCGGTTCACTCGCCTTGTTTCACAAAGCTGGACTTTTCCTCCTATTCCCAAGTCGCGGGGAAGCAGGTAAGCCTGTGGGTTTAGCGCTTCACGCTGGTTAAAATAATATTAACCCTGTGTGCCGAGACGCCAAATACTGCCAGGAATGTTGAGAAATCTGTTGCGCAGCCGACCAGAGAGAGAGAGCGAGAGAGAGAGAGAGAGAGAGCGAGAGAGAGAGAGAGAGAGAGAGAGAGAGAGAGAGAGAGAGAGAGAGAGAGAGAGAGAGAGAGAGAGAGAGAGAGAGAGAAGAGAGAAGAGAGGGAGAGAATAGATAGAAGAGCATAAGGTAAGAAAAGAGATAGAACCAAACGAAAGGCATGAGATAAAGAGAGAAGACGCAAATGATGATCGTCTCTAGGCACCATGATGGTAATGCTGGTGCAGTAGTAAGGATGAATGGGAGGATGTTGGCACCTGGAGAAGAAGTTGATATCCTTGGGGTGAAATTTGACTCCAAACTAACCATGAAGAACCACGTTGTAAATCTTGCAAACAAGGCAGCCAGGAAGCTTACAGCACTTCGCCGTATCTCCCATCTGCTTGACAGTAGGGGTTGCAAGATCCTGTACGAGGCACAAGTACGCTCACACCTTGAGTATGCTCCACTTTCTTGGTTTGCCTGCCCCCCCTCTCATCTGCGACTGCTTGACAGAGTAGAGAACAGAGCAAGACGTCTCATCTCTCGCCTGGACCCATCCTGGATAGATCTGTCATTTCAGCAGAGCCTTCAACATAGGAGGGATGTGGGTGGCCTTACTGTTATGTACAAGACCAATATTGTCAAAATACCACACTTGGATCCACTTCGAGGACAGCGTGAAACAAGCTTTTATGCCACAAGACGGGCAGAAAGCAGCAACTTCACTCTGGCTGTACCCTTCTCCAGAACATCACTCCATCTGAGATCATACATACCCAGGATGACTCGAGTATGGAACACATTCGTACAGCATAATGATGTCAACGAGATAAAGTCAGTTGATCAAATGAAAATGCTGGCCCACAGATGGCTCAACTTCATCCTGTTCCCTACTTGTATGTCTCATAATAATAAAAATGCTTTCAAATGAGCTGATGTAGGTAACAGCTCTTAGCTTGCCAATAAAGTTAGGAATCCTTAACCTGTAAATAGCTGTCAATAAAGCTAGGGATCCTTAACCTTGTCAAACCCTGTGTAAAAAAAAAAAAAAAAAAAGAGAGAACAGAGATAGAAGAAAATGATAGATAACATGAAAAATGAGAGATAGAGAAATGAATAAGTAATAGCAAAAGCGGCAGGAAAAGCAAGAAAAGAGACACGGAACACATATGGGAGGAACCAGAACAAGGGGACACATTGGAGGGACCAGAACAAGAAGACACAAATCGAAGGGGCACAATGAAGGGCCACAAGGAGGGGCCACAGATGGACCCTGGTCACCCAGGTGAGCCACACTGACAATAAAGTCGCAACTTTATAGCTATAAGGGCAATAAAACCTTGGGACTGACTCCATACATACATACACAAGTGCACGCCACACAAATGAACCCCGTCTGTCATATAAATGACGTGGGGCCCAGGAGCCAGATCTTGACCTACCCTCACAGATTCGGCAAGGTAATCACAGCCAGATAACTGCATGAAAATGTTGTGTGTAAAAGTCTCAGTGATGGAAGTGTGATAACAAGAAGAAACACTGGTTATTATTGTAATTATTATGAGTGTATTTTTAAGTAGCGACGAGACTTTGAGGAGAGAGTCGAGTTGTTTGTGTAAGCTGGGAGACGAGGTGGGGAGAGAGGTGGTGGGGAGGGAGGTGGTGGGGAGAGAGGTGTTGGGGAGATGTGTGGTGAGGAGAGGTGGTAGGGAAAGGACGTGGAGAGAGGAGGTGGGGAGAGGAGGCTGTGGACAGGATAGAAGTCAAATCGAGTAAATGGTGGAATAGTAGGGATGGGAAAGGAATAGAAGGGAGTAGAGGAACTAGTGGGGTGAGTCTCTCTCCCTCTCTCATCCACTAAAACTGTGGTGTGGGCGGTGCCGTTGAAGGGTTAACTCAGTACTATGATAGAGGATGATTAAGATGATTACAGGTCTCACGGATTTACTGCACCACCACGATAGACTCTTCCGCCCTCCACAACCTGCTTTTATAAATGTTGTACAACCCGCCGAGGATAAAAACTGCCAAATAGGTGTCTATATAAGTAACAAATGACACAGTCTACACTCACTTCAATTGTAATCCTTCTCTATAATCTTCACCTTTTTTCTAAATTTTTGTATCGTAAAGCCCTTTCGTATGGCATAAAGTATCTCCATCGTCATATTTACGTCATCATTCCACTAATCATTCCTCTTCTCTCATGCACCTACCCTCGACCACAAATTTCTGCTGCACACGCTAGCATTGCATTCCTCAGTCCTCATCACTACGCCTCGACCTTCTCATCATTATTTCCAGTCTAGTCAACCATTCTTCCATCAGTCCCTCATACTTCTCACTAATAGACATTACTTCTAAATTATTCATTTTTTTTTTTTTTTTTTTTTTTTTTTTTTTTTTGGGGGGCTTACGGACAGTTAGATTTGTTTTCCCACTTCCCGTAACCGCTGGTCTAGATATTTTTTTTTTACCAGACACCAGACGCTCTTGAAAAATAAAATATGTTCGTTCAGAAGTATATTCATTAAAGTCTGCTTTTTATCTCGTCTACATATTTGTCTTCATGTTCTGAAAACAGGCAGCATCCTGAGCATAACTCGCTTAAATTTTCCTAATTGTGATATACACAAGGCAATCCAAACTTTGGTGTTACGCCTTGGCGAAAGTGTCTCCCACTGGCACTGTCTCCCTCAATAATAACCCTCACACTTGGTTCAAAATTCTTCAAACATTCACTGAACACTTACCAGAATATATTTATTTCTCGTACACTCCTCTCGCATTCAGATGTATAAACACTTTCCAGCGTCTCCTGTCCCAGTGTATTCTAAATCATACAGTTTTTGGAGTTATAGAGTTATGGAGTTATAGTTACACCTTCTTTTCTTTTTCCTAATTGTTATTTTCTGTAGCATCCTCAGTTACACCCGATTTAATGGCTAAAACTCCTCACTGTTCCAACTGTCCCATTCTCTTTAATGTAATTCCACTCATCGCTATGTTATCAGCTTCTAATCATTCGCTCAACATCAGCAGTCAGTCTTAGTATTCTTACTACGTCTACACACATTCATTCCAATACCACAACCTTAGAATATCCATGGTTTTATTTTTCTTTACAATTTTCATTACGAGGAGTCACCAACCCCCATCTTTCTGGTATTGTAGTCGCCATTTATTACGCACAAAACTGTGTGGAAAATAATCCAGTTTATTTTTCCCTTGGGAAAGAAAATGTTAAGAGATTAAAAACTATAAAACCACAAGAAAGTAAAGTGTGTACTGGGAGTAAGAAGAATTTAATAAGATTTACCTGTCATTTTGAGCGCTCATGAGACACGAAAAAGATCAGGAAGCCTTCCAGTGCAAAACATTTAACATGCTTCCATTTCTTCACTCATGACGGCAGTGGCTCCCTGCATGGCTGCTGTTAAACATATTGCTTAGTTCATGACGACACAGCCCCCATAGAACTATTAAATTCTAGTTCATTACGCGATTCGCCGGGAATTTATAGAGGCAACTCTTGCGTTGTCTTCCTGCACCATACATGTGATATGCCTGTGGCTGGTTTTAAGAGTTCTTCTACCTTCGCAGCCAGATCTTATCAATTACCCGGTCAACCAGGCTGTTACTGCTCTACACCCAACCATGTAACAGTATAATATATCATATAATGTTGAATCATTCCCTGCATGACCAATATTCCCTCTATTTTTATCCATGTACGAAATGGATGTATATGTGGCAGCAATGTACACATATGTGGCAGCAATGTACACATATGTGGCAGCAATGTACACATATGTGCTACTAGTAACAACTAACATTATATACAGAATTAACATGGCTTTTATAGTTACCGTAGTATAATTCGTATAACAGTATAACGCACACTATACCCATATAATCTTCCCTATAACAGATTGCAAAACATATAACCGGGCGTGTTTATTTAGTGAGTTCTCTGAGGTGAGGGGAGACCCAAGGCAAGGACCACGAACCCTCTGAGGGGAGCAGCTGGTCCTCTTCCCACGGAGTCCCCGGGCAAAGGGAAACAAGGGGAGGTGGGGAAGAAGGAAGGGGGTGAGAGAAGGAACACGATAGAGGGGTAAGAGAAGTGAGATGGGAGGTGAGGGATGAGAGAAAAGAGTTGAGGAAAGGGAGAAAAGAAAGAAGGAAGTATGGAAGGAATGATAGAAGAAAAGAAGAAAGGATAAGGTTTAAGAGAAAGAGAACAGTAAGGTGCTGCAAAGAAGAGAGTGGATAATGGGGAGAAGAATAATGTTTGAGACACTAGGATAAAGATAGGGCTAATAAGTAAGTGATTAGTAAAGGTAGGGAGACGATTGAGAGATGAAGGAAGTGAACGGGAAGAAGAGAAAGTGTAGATGACAAATGGGAGACAGAAAGAAAATAGGAAATAAGAAGCGAAATCAAATTAAGAAAAAAATAAGAGGATGCAAGAGACGGTAAAAGCAGGATGAAGACGAATATAGGATAGAAAGAAGAATACGAAAGAAAAACAAAGCAAAAAGGCAAAAAAAGGGCAAAATAAAGAGTAAGAGAAGAATAACAACAAAGAATCTGCATACCTATGTTAAATAAGAGAAAAATCATGGGAGACGAGGAGAAGAAAGAAAGGAAGTGAAAGAAACAAGGATACGAGAGAGAACAGAGTGAAGACAGCATAAGATAGGAAGGGTAGGCCAAAGGATAGTGGAAGTGGCACAGTTTGAAAAATCAACATACAGTGAGAGTCAGTGAGAGATTGACAGTGACAAGCAACGACAATAAAAAAAATGACAGTGACAATGAGAATGACAATGAGAGTGACAAACAATGACAGTGATAAACAGTGACAAACAACGACAATGAAAACAATGACAGTGAGAATGACAATGACAGTGACAATGACAATGACAAACAGCGACAATTACAAACAATAAGAGGCAGATGGCAGACTGAAAATGACACAACAGACAGTAACAAAAGATTAATAAGAGACATTGGCAGAAAGAAAATAACAGATATACTCTGACACACAGTCACAGACAACAACGAACAATGACAGTGATAAAAAAGAAAGCAGACAAAAGACAACAATACAATGTCTAACAAACATCAACAAAAAGCACCTACAATAACAGACGCCAATAAGAGCCAAAAAAAAGCACCAACAACACCAGCACAATAGATGGATACTCGCAAATTCTGTCTATAAATGTATAGAGAATGAAGGGGAAGGATCAATGGCCGATAAAGAACATAAAAAATACAGGATTAAAAAGGAAGGTCGACCATAAAGTCCAAAGAAAATGGGAGCATTAGTGGAAGGATGGTAATGAAAGGGAGAAAGAGAGACAGATAGACAGACAGACAGAATGCGAAGGTAATATCAGTAACTGCGGACAGAACAAGACACAAGGGTCTTCAGTATCGCGGTGGATACTGAAGGAAGGGACAGCACCCTTGAGCGCATCATTTTTGTCAAAATCTTCAGGAAATGAACAGAAGCGGGTTATCCACCGAACATGTTGAAGAGAGCAAAGGTAATCCCAGTCTTCGACAGAGGTGATACAGATGACACAAAACTGCAGACAAACATCCCAGACAAACATCACACGCAGTATAATGAAGAAAATATTAATTGGGAAAGCACAAATAAATAGTCAGAGACGGGAATTATTATAATTTTATTATTATTATTATTATTATTATTATTATTATTATTATTATTATTATTAGTAGTAGTAGTAGTAGTAGTATATGGGTAAGAACTAAACTCGTAGGGTTCATACAGTATCTTATGAGTGGTAATCGAGTTTGTTTCAAGGAAGGGAAGGATAGCTCCAATTCCTTGGATGAAGACTGTATTATTGCATCAAAGCCATCCCCCCTTCCTCCCCCTTGAAAGATAGAGAACGAAAGTCATCTTAGCGGAGCCAAGACTCAGAAGCATGAAATACTTTATCACTCTCATAACACAAGTCTGGGCACACTGCGGCGCTGCTTGTTCTTGGACTGCAAGAAGGCTGTCGACACCGTACCACGCAGAAGAATGTTGCTGAGGAGGGAAAGTTGCTGGTTTTCAAGAGGAAATTGGACTAGTATCCAGTCCAATATGTGATAACCGTTAGGGGTCATGGGCAACTAGTTGTAACAGCCTAGTTGAATAGGCAGTCAATATTGAAACCTCTCCTTAGGCCTTGGCTTAGACAGTAGACTAAGCAGTCAACAGTGATGTCAGTTCTGGCTTAGTAGAACTCTTCTCGAGAGAGAGAGTACCATAGTACACGCATATATACATGGAACGAGAAACAGGCTAGCACACACACACACACACACACACACACACACACACACACACACACACACACACACACAAACACACACACACACACACACACACACACACCTGGTGACCGAGAGGCACAATGAAACAATCTTAATTACTCATGTGGTACTTGTTAAGGATGACGCACAAGTGTACTGATGAAGGAAGGGAGAGAGAGAGGGAAGAGACAAAGAGGGGAGAGAGGGAGTGGGAGAAGGGAGAAAAAGAAAGGGTGTGAGGGGGGAAGAAAGGAAAGAGACAGTAAGGGTGAAAGGGAGTGAGAGGAAAAGGGAATGATTGTATAGGAAAGGGAGAGTTAGGAAAATGTATTGGGAGGACGGATATCAGTATAGAACAAAATATAAAGAGGTAATAATTAGGGAGTACAGACCCATACCTGCATACAGTGCAAAATACCTCAGTGAACATTACGGGTGCAGTGAGCGCACTGAAGGATAGCTTATTCAATGTGAAAGAACAACTACGAGATTACCAACATAGACCTGGATGTCTTTAAGAAGGAACTGGATAACTTCCTCAATTCATTTCCTCGTTAGATGGACTATGGTTCATGCGTACATCTAGCATCAATTGCCTGGCTGATTAGGACATCCACTGGGAGGTCTGGTCTGGGACTGGGTCGCGAGGGCATTGAGCCCCACAACACAGTCCCAGCAGACTCCAAGAACACTGGTCAGTGCTGACTGGAAGTCTCACCATCGACTAAGAAAACACATTAATGTATTTTTGCATATTTCGACCTCCAACTGCGGTCCTCTTCAGCAGAATGTAGGAGTGGAAGCTGAAGCATGATATGAAGGTTTTTTGAGGCCAAATGGGAACAAGATTAGGCATGGGACACTCGTGGAGCGTTTTATTCATGTTGGATGTCACAATAAATGGTCGTTGAACCGCCAGGTGTCGTGTCAACTCTATTGCCAATCAGCAAAGTCGCTAACCAATTTCGGTTATGTTGAGAGCCCGAAAATGTTTTATTCTCTGCGAACGTGGCAAGAGAACTCAGTTTCCACTGACTTTTAGCTAGGTTGAAGTTTAATTTGGAATCTACGAGAGCTGACTTAATTACCTTTCTTTTATATGAGAATTGATTTTATATGTGATGTTGTCTTCATTCCATTTCATGGTGTGGTTTAGATGCTTCATGTGTAGGCAGAGAGCTGAGTTATCCACTGGTCACTTCTTACTGGTCACTTCTTACTGGTCACATCTTACTGGTCACTTCTTACTGGTCACATCTTACTGGTCACTTCTTACTGGTCACATCTTACTGGTCACTTCTTACTGGTCACATCTTACTGGTCACTTCTTACTGATCACATCTTACTGGTCACTTCTTACTGGTCACATCTTACTGGTCACTTCTTACTGGTCACATCTTACTGGTCACTTCTTACTGGTCACATCTTACTGGTCACTTCTTACTGGTCACATCTTACTGGTCACTTCTTACTGGTCACATCTTACTGGTTACTTCTTACTGGTCACATCTTACTGATCACATCTTACTGGTCACATCTTACTGGTTACTTCTTACTGGTCACATCTTACTGGTCACTTCTTACTGGTCACATCTTACTGGTTACTTCTTACTGGTCACATCTTACTAATCACCTCCTACTGGTCACATCTTACTGATCACATCTTACTGATCACTTCTTATTGGTCATATCTTACTGATCACTTCTTACTGATCACATCTTACTGATCACTTCTTACTGATCACTTCTTACTGATCACATCTTACTGATCACTTCTTACTGATCACATCTTACTGATCACTTCTTACTGGTCACATCTTACTGATCACTTCTTACTGATCACTTCTTACTGATCACTTCTTACTGATCACATCTTACTGATCACTTCTTACTGGTCACATCTTACTGATCACTTCTTACTGATCACTTCTTACTGATCACTTCTTACTGGTCACATCTTACTGATCACTTCTTACTGGTCACATCTTACTGATTATAACGGCTTGTTTTGTAGTATGGTAGCGGGGTGTGAATGATACGTCTTCTTACTTTATTGTTAAGTAGTGGTGGGTTACACAGGCTTGTGTGTTTGTGCCCATGGCCCGGGCAGGGCCATGCCCACGAGAGAGAGCTGGGAGTACTTGTGTCTTGATGCCAGGCCGCTGTGTGAGTGAGAGCGAGGCAAGTCTGGGCATACTGAAGTGGCAAGGCCTATAGATGGCAGCACCAGCATAGCGCGAAATATGAACTAAGCTGGCAGACAGCATGGGCTGTCTGTGCAGACAGTACAGGCTGTCTACATACGCTCGGCCACCTACCGCGCGTCGTCCCGACGCGACAATACTGGTAGTAAAAGAAACTCGGTCTCTCTCTCGTAGGAACAGGGCACAGAACACAAAATAAAAACATATATATACATATGGACATGGAAAAAAAAACTTCCTACAGGGAGGGAAGAAAAAAACATGTGGGGTGTGCTAAACATCGTGGTCATAGGCAGTGAGCGTCGATGGGCATCACTGCACGCCTTCCTGCGTCTGGACAGATACTGCAACACGGGAGACATCGCTGCGGCTGAGCTGTGACGTAACAGGGTACGGTCTCCTCTGGAACGGTGAAGCAGACATCGTAGGAGTCGCTGCAGGTTTTCACTCAACCTGGGGCACGACATGCTGGTGCCCTCGAGTGAGGCGTCGACAAAACTCGGCAACTGGGCAAGTCTTCTGGCAAGCGACTCAGAAGGACACTTCTCGACTGGTACTGTCGCTGGGCTGTCACTGCCGGCGAGCGTGGAGCGAGTTGTGGAGCGAGTCGTGGCAGAGACGACTGGGCGAAACATCTGGGAGTCGTAACATCATACACCAGACTGCAGTGAGCGAGCTAGCAGTCAAAGTGACATCATCTTTGTGCAGGCTGCTCACTGAAGCTTGTGACACGAGGCTGACACAGCGCCTGCCGACAGGGCTGGCTGCGGCTTGACGAGTATCATCTCTCGACAGTTGGAGTTATAGCAGAGGTTAGTCTAAGCGTCCCCAGACTTGTTTCTCTAAATATAACTGCACTCTGACGGTCTGGAGGTGAAGTGAAACAAATCTCGATGGGAATCGTAGCAGGTACGATTCTGCAGAACAACACGAGCGACGAGCATAAAAGCTTTCTGTACAAGGGGGCTCATACGCTCAGGGCTGAGAAATCAGCTGTCAAACACTGGTCAGGCGGGTGGGTGACTTAGTGGTGCAACTCAAGGGTCTGACCACAGACCTCACTGGACACACGGAAAACTTACAAACACACCGCTGTACATACGGTACAACATGGCTTAACTAGCAAATGATGCTTTTCTGCGCATAAAACTGACACTAAGACATATTCTAAAATGTGAGAACACTGACTGAGAGGAATTAATTAACACACGACATATATCTTCTCTCATTGTTCTCGACAATCCTGAAATAATTACTAGAACACTCGATGTGACATCATGTGATGTCAGGCGTGATGTCGCAAGGTGATGTCAGCAGCAGTGACGTCAACAGACATCTCGAGGTGACGTCAGGCAGACATCGTGAGGTGACGTCAACAGACATCGTGACGTGACGTCAGCAGACATCGTGAGGTGACGTCAGCAGACATCGTGAGGTGACGTCAGCAGACATCTCGAGGTGACGTCAGGCAGACATCGTGAGGTGACGTCAGGCAGACATCTCGAGGTGACGTCAGGCAGACATCGTGACGTCATGAAGTCGGGCAGCATCGTGGGTGACGTCAGCAGACATCTCGAGGTGACGTCAGGCAGACATCGTGAGGTGACGTCAACAGACATCGTGACGTCATGAAGTCGGGCAGCATCGTGGGTGACGTCAGCAGACATCTCGAGGTGACGTCAGGCAGACATCGTGAGGTGACGTCAAGAGACATCGTGACGTCATGAAGTCGGGCAGCATCGTGGGTGGCGTCGATGTGATGCGGGCAGCAGACCACAGCATGAGGCCTGGGACATCTGGTAACTCACGTGGCTTTGTAGGTCTACGTGACATCGCCCACACCCACGTGACGTCGTAATCCACGTAGCTTCGAGTGGCCTCGGGCACTCGGATACACAGCACTGGCAATGAATTCATACGAAAAACAGCAGAAAACACAGCAGAGGGAGTGGGCAGTGGTGAGTGTATGGTAGTGTGGTGGCGAGGAGCGTGCGTGAGTGTATGGCAGGGCGGGCATCTGGCCATTCCTCCTCCTCCTCCACCCACAAACACGTGGAGAAGCTCACACTGGACGCAGAAATCACCACAAAACTCACCTCTGGCTTGCTGAAACAGCTGTGCTGAGCTGAACAACAACAGCAACATACAAGTGACGCTGAACACGTGACTTGAGAAACAGCGTGGGACACTGTAGCGTGAGACGCTGGGACGCCACGTACAATTCTCGAAGAAATTCGGCAAATTTCGGCTGGATCCTGCTTGTACCTGTGTCTGGATGCTCAAACGTGCAGACACGACATCAGGATAACTCGTTGAGAGACGGATGCTTCTTGTGTAGGGTGATGAAGTGAAGATGACTTCATACCTCTTCCTCCTCCTCTCCAGGCAAACACAACTGCTGTGAGCACCGCTGTCACCATTTATAATGGGGGTTATTTGGTAGGCTGTAAGCGGTGGTTAAATGATATACGTCTTCAGAGGCTTCTTACTTTATTGATAAGTAGTGGTGGGTTACACAGGCTTGTGTGTTTGTGCCCATGGCCCGGGCAGGGCCATGCCCACGAGAGAGAGCTGGGAGTACTTGTGTCTTGATGCCAGGCCGCTGTGTGAGTGAGAGCGAGGAAAGTCTGGGCATACTGAAGTGGCAAGGCCTGTAGATGGCAGCACCTGAGTGGCGCGAAATATGAACTAGTCAGAGCAGACGGCTAGGCTGTGTGCTCTGACAGTACAGGCTGTCTACATTTGCTCGGCCACGCAACTCGCGTCGTCCCGACGCGACAATACTGGTGGGCCCATAGGTATAAAGGAATTACACTAGCTACCCCAGAGAGGGACTGGCTTTCGCTGACTAGTAAATAAAAAAATGGACAAAAAAAATGCAACAGGCAAAAAAAAAACTCTCCCATCCAGGGGAAGAGAAAACTGGTTTGCCCGCGCTGTTTCTTCGAGTAGAGAGCCCGGAGACGTCAGCACTGGAACTAAAATCTTCTATATACAGGTTGTCCGCAGGGCTGAACATCAGTTGACCACTCGTCTACTAACGTTGTTGCACGCTCACATCTGCAAACAATGACTGACAGTAGCATTTCCTAAGGTGTGACATGTAACTCGGAGGGCAGCACTGCCCTGACCGTAATACAGGCTTCTTTTTTTTTTTCCTTTAGTTATAAAATACTGGTGCACATACATACAATAATACTATATCCATGGAATTCATTACACTCTGGGTACCCTTCCAAAAGTATTTACATAATTACATGATGTTGTCCACCCTGACTCTATTATCGACTAGCTATACAATGTGTGTGCATTTATACCCATTTCTGCAAGCAAACAATTAGCATAACTAGCGTAGGAGTCGGACAAGTCAGTAGGTACGTCAATGTCACAGAAATGTACTGTTGTCCTGGGTCGCAGGCCATAAGTATGGAGCCTTACTGGGCCGTCTTCCATACCAGTAGTAGTGGGAGAAGGGATAGACGGTTTGTCCCTAACATTAGTCTGATCGTGGCGTTGCAACGCACGCGCCTCCAGCTCTACTTCGGCCTGCATATGGTCCACATACTTCATGTGATCAAGGTGGGCTTCCTTGATAGTTCCCGTAGCAATCTCCCTCACCTCGAACTTATTGCCACGGAGCTGTCGTAGGACACGGTAAGGACCCACAAACTTTGGGACAAGTTTGTGCATACCTGGGGTCTGCACTGGGTTGAGCAACATAACTTTGCAACCTGGTTCCACTTTGCTTTCCTTGGCGCGGGCATTGCGCTCAGACGTGAACCTATCAGTAGCTTTCATAAGGTTCTCTCGTACCCGCTGGAAGACAAACTGCGTTGTCCTCATCTTTACTACACTGGGGTTATCAGTATCGTAAGTAGGTCTAGGTGGAGTAAACAGAGTTTCATATGGTAAGCGCTTGTCATAGCCATACAAAGCAAAATGAGGTGTCTCACCGATCGAGCTGTTGAGGGAGGAGTTTAATGTACACTGAACATCTGGGATAGCCTCATCCCATGTAGTACAACTTGGGTTAACGGTTACTCTGAGCACCTCCAGGACTTTGCGATTTGTACGTTCAGCAAGACCATTACTCGCAGGGTGGCGTGGAGCTACTGGCGCTTGATGAATGTTGAATCTGGAGCAAAGATCCTGCATTATGCCATTTATAAACTCAGACCCATTGTCTGACAGAAGGACACGTGGGCAAGTATGACGAAGAACAACATGCTCACGGAAAGCACTAGCGACCGTTTCTACATGATCACTTCTTACTGATCACTTCTTACTGATCACTTCTTACTGATCACTTCTTACTGGTCACATCTTACTGGTCACATCTTACTGATCACTTCGTACTGGTCACATCTTACTGGTCACATATTACTGATCACATCTTACTGATCGCTTCTTACTGATCACTTCTTACTGGTCACTTCTTACTGGTCACATCTTACTGATCACTTCTTACTGATCACTTCTTACTGGTCACATCTTACTGATCACTTCTTACTGATCACTTCTTACTGATCACTTCTTACTGGTCACATCTTACTGATCACTTCTTACTGGTCACATCTTACTGATCACTTCTTACTGATCACTTCTTACTGATCACTTCTTACTGGTCACATCTTACTGATCACTTCTTACTGGTCACATCTTACTGATCACTTCTTACTGATCACTTCTTACTGATCACTTCTTACTGGTCACATCTTACTGATCGCTTCTTACTGATCACTTCTTACTGGTCACTTCTTACTGGTCACATCTTACTGATCACTTCTTACTGGTCACATCTTACTGATCACTTCTTACTGGTCACATCTTACTGATCATCTTACTGATCACATCTTACTGGTCACATCTTACTGGTCACTTCTTACTGGTCACTTCTTACTGGTCACATCTTACTGATCACATCTTACTGATCACATCTTACTGATCACATCTTACTGATCACATCTTACTGATCACATTTTACTGGTCACATCTTACTGATCACTTCTTACTGATCACTTCTTACTGGTCACATCTTACTGGTCACTTCTTACTGGTCACATCTTACTGATCACTTCGTACTGGTCACATCTTACTGGTCACATCTTACTGATCACATCTTACTGATCACATCTTACTGATCACTTCTTACTGGTCACATCTTACTGGTCACATCTTACTGGTCACATCTTACTGATCACTTCGTACTGGTCACATCTTACTGGTCACATCTTACTGGTCACTTCTTACTGGTCACATCTTACTGATCACTTCGTACTGGTCACATCTTGCTGGTCACATCTTACTGGTCACTTCTTACTGGTCACATCTTAGTGATCACTTCGTACTGGTCACATCTTACTGATCACATCTTACTGATCACATCTTACTTGTCACATCTTACTGGTCACATCTTACTGATCACATCTTACTGATCACATCTTACTGATCACATCTTACTGATCACATCTTACTGATCGCTTCTTACTGATCACTTCGTACTGGTCACATCTTACTGATCACATCTTACTGATCACATCTTACTGATCACTTCTTACTGATCACATCTTACTGATCACATCTTACTGATCACATCTTACTGATCACTTCTTACTGGTCACATCTTACTGGTCACTTACTCAACGAATGGTTTTCCAGTGTCCAGTCTGACCTACGTAGACAGACTCACAGGTGTTGCAGGGGATGCTGAAGACTTCTTGTGTTTCGAGTGTTACAGGAGTCTTGTAATATTTGGTAAAAGCAAATATCGTAATTTTTTTGAGATGAAAGAATGCTCTTTCAGTGATTTTTACTTCGTTTTAGGGCTATGCCAAGGTGACGAGGACAATAGGGGCTCAAGGAAGCTTCCCCATATGTTTCTCTGTTCAAGGGAATCGAGCCCGGGAACTTGAATTTGTAAGTCGAGTTAATACACCTGTAAGCTACATAGTACTCCGGTAGAGGGATAACGAAGGTGAAACGATGGGTGGGAAGAGAGATGTGGTCCAGAAAGATGAGAAAGAGTAAAATAACCGGAAGGACATGATTCGAACTAATTTAAAATGGCTAAACTTAATCTAGCCTAACTTAACCTAACCTAATCTGACTTAATCTAATCTAACCAAAATTAGTTGCAGTTGATGAAGAGACACAAACAGCAATTGAAGTCAGTGCAGCAGGCTTTGTCGAATCTGGTGCTAGCACCAGACGAGAGAGAGAGAGAAAGAGAGAGAGAGAGAGAGAGAGAGAGAGAGAGAGAGAGAGAGAGAGAGAGAGAGAGAGAGAGAGAGAGAGAGAGAGAGAGAGAGAGAGAGAGAGAGAGAGAGAGAGAGAGATGAAAATAGGCGTTAATACAAATAAACAAATATTTTAAAAGCAGTGCTTACTGGCGTACCTTAGTAGTTAGTAGTACTTTCCAGTATACCTGGTTCAATATCTTTGTTCCTAAGGATTCTGCCAGTGTTAGATCTCAAGATGAGATCTGTTTCATATTTCCTTTTATAGTTTCGTAAACGATTTAAATTAACATAAGTTCGGAATTAGAAAATATCATCAGATGATTATGTGAATGCCCATGACGGACATAATATTGTTCTTATGAGTTTGGGCTGCGCGTTTGTGCTCGTTGACAAGATTACCTAAAGTTCGTGACGTTTCTCCTACATTAATCTTGTCACACCCGAGACTTGGAATTTCGTAGACGTCAGCTACTACTGCGTTATGGTTATTGCTTTTGCGTCTCGTGAGGTTACGAACAGTAGATGATGTTACAGAGGCGACGTTACTTATGCTTTCATGTTTAGTTTGGATGCATTTAATATTTGTATGGCGCGTTTCTACATTTAATGAAAAATAGTGTTGGGTATTGTAATTTACTAAAAAAAAAAAAAGAGAGACTGTTGTTGATAGTTCCACACTTCCAGGAAACAAGAGCTACGAATCCCAATTAGACGAAGAAAAAGTAACATCAACAATCTCTCTTTTTTTAATGTAATTTAAACAGGTAGGATAACACAGCATTAAGGGCACGAAATGTAGAGAACAAGAACGTAGAAGTTTGTACAGAATATGAAGAAGTGTTACTGAATAGTTTAAAACGAGATTTTGCCACAGCGACGAACCTGGCCTATGGTCGGGCTCCAGTAACAGAAAAATTCTCGGAACTCATCAAAGGTAAGAAAGGTATAGAGATGGAAAGCAAATCTAAATCGCTGGATTGCAGATACAGACCAGAAACTTAGACATTCTTACCATACGGAAGAAATTGCATGAAAACCATAAATATTTCAACAAGTATGCGGCAGCCTAGGCTAAACCTCTCTGTAGAACTCTGTAGAACTGGTCCATCAGTCAGACGTGGCTCAGACACTGCGGATAAAAAAAAAGAGTGAAGAATCCATGTTCAGTAATCCACTAAACAGGACTAGAATGATTGATGTTGATTTTGTTTTCATTAACCCGGCCGTCCTTATAAATCACATATCTGACATATGAAGTAATCCCATAAAATTCGAGAAAGAAATGGACATGGCCACACATGCAGCTCCTGGGCCGGATTCATGAAGTTCATTGTTTATAAGGAAGTATAAAATACCACGAGCATAAGCGCTCATATTTTCCTTAGAAAGAACTAAGATAAAAGTGAAAAACAAGACGACTTGAAGAGAGCAAACGTAGTTACTCTTCACAAAGGAGGCAGCAGATCATTGCCAAAAAATTATAGGCTAGTACCACTAACCTAACTCATCGTCAGTCTTTGAACGAGTGATAAGACGTCCAGTTACACTAGGGAAAAGCAAAGTCTGCTTACTCAAAACACCAAAAATAATATATATGTAGTGGGGAGATCGTGCTTGTCACTCCTGAACCATCACGTCAGGATTACGGAGGCATTGGAAGGAAATCAAAAAGAAGATGGAATTTACGAGGACACATAACAAATGTGATCACTGAGTGGTAGCACATACAATGAGGTCAATTGGTATAACAGGAAAAGTAAGCAAATGGATATTAAATTTTTGACAAATCGCAGAGTAGCAGCAAACGATACAAAATCTAGCATTAGGAAAGTGAAAAGCTCAGAACCCCCAAACCACAAACATGGCGCCTTTGTTGTTCATGATCGTAAGGGCAAATGCAAATAAAAACACTTGCCACAGCCTCGCATCATCATCTTACGGATCATACGGAAAAGAGCTTGGCAGTATCCTCAGTAAAAGATACCTAAAAGAAAATTAGCAAGAAAGCATTAACAGAGTCTTCCAGTGGCAGTAGAAAATAACACGATAGTCACTTGAGACAAACTCCAGTTGCTCAAATGTGGATACAAAAAGGAACTCAGAAGAGAGACGATATAGAATGACCACGAAGAAGAAGGCAAAAAAAGCGAAGGATCTGGGTTTAATATTAGCAAACTTCTCATTTAGAGAAGACAAAGCAAATGTTAAGAAAGCTAGACAAGTGACGGAATGGATGACCAGAACGTTCAGAAGAGAGATAATACTTATGATGACCCTGTTCAAATCAGTTGTGCTCTTTCGACTGGAGTACGGCATCACTCAGGGCAGGGAATTCCGTTAATATCTCTGCCAGATGCCGCATCAACCAAGTTATGATGAATATGTGAGGCGGCGGGCCGCCAGCAACAACAGTCTGGCTGATAGGCAAACACCAGGGAAGCCTGGCAAATGGACGGGCTGCGGAAGCTGAAAAAATTCTAGAAACCTATCAAAGATACTCAGTTTAAAACGTGATGAAAGACACGCTGTACAGTGCACCTCTTCATCCTGTACCCTCTTCTCTTCTCCACGTTTACTCGCATCAAACTCCCTTTTCCAGAATTATATCCCCTTTCTTGCTAGCTCTCTCCTCCTCCATCTTACTAGCTTCCCTCCTTTACTATTCTCTGGCCTAGTTTGTCATCTCTTATTACCCCTCTCGATTTTGTACCGTTTTTTTAATGCTAGCAACAGTGTCAATTCTCTCTCTCTCTCTCCCGCTCTCCCTCCCTCCATATAAACAAAACACACCCCTCCGTGCTACATCGGGTTCCCTCTGCCGCTGGGAACAACCTAAATGCATTTTTGTACGTCATCTCAGTCCAGCTTAATCCTATTGTCAAACAGGATTTCATCTCCCGTTACCCTTCCAGAACCGCCTAAACATTCCGTTGCCAACTGGATTTAATACCGTTTTTTAATCCTGGGTTTTCCAGTCAACTTTATTCTATATTTACATCTAATGAATACAGTTCTGTATTATAATTTTATGTTAATATTATCATATATATATATATATATATATATATATATATATATATATATATATATATATATATATATATATATATATATATATATATATATATATATATATATATATATATTTATATACATATATATATATATATATATATATATATATATATATATATATATATATATATATATATATATATATATATATATATATATATATATATATAAGAAACGGCATATATATGTAGTGTCGAAAAGGTAAAACTGGTCAATTAGCAAGAACTTATTTAAAATTAAGTCCTTTCTAAAAAAATTTCTTTTTTACATTTAAAGATATATATACTTTTCATTTATGTTAATGTAAAAATTAATAATTTTGTACCAAAAGAACCTTAGAAAACTTACCTAACCTTATTATAACAAACTAAATTTAATTTAGCCTAATCCAAATAAATATATTTTAGATAAGTTTATAATAATTTAATAATAAACAAACACAATGAAATATATATTTTTCTTAGGTTCAAAATGATTTTTGCTAAATTATTGCATACCCAAATTTTCGCTTTCCTTATTCGGCAAGAAGAACGTTGCTATTTAAGCCAAAATTGCAAGTTTTACCTATTCAGCACGACTTATATATACATACATACATATATATATATATATATATATATATATATATATATATATATATATATATATATATATATATATATATATATATATACTGCGTGTATTGTACGATTTTTGGGAAGGAATCTTCCATTGGTTTTTGGCAATAAATCTTTCATTTTTTTTTGTCTGTAAACTCGATTTTTTGCTATTTTACTTACTATTTTTTTGGGGCACAAAACTAGGGATTTCTGGCACTGTGCCTTTGATTTCTTACATTGTACGTGTGACGACACTATACCTGTGATTTCTGACATTGTAGGTGTTATTTCTGACACTGTCTGACACTGTACCTGTGATTTCTGACACTGCCTGTGATTTCTGACACTATATGAGTGAAATATTGAAATCCCAGTACGACTCTGTGTTTAGTGAACCACTAATCGGTCTGAGGATCGACGACCCAAATGATTTCTTCATGAATGAGCCTCAAAACTCCATAAATGTATGCCAGATTTCTGACATTACCCTAACTCCGATAGATTTCGAAAAAGCCATTGACAACATGCCCATGCACTCAGCCCCGGGCCCAGACTCGTGGAACTCTGTTTTCATTAAGAACTGCAAGAAACCCCTCTCGCGCGCCCTAAGTACACTATGGAGGAGGAGCTTGGACATGGGTGAAATTCCAGTCACTTAAAACGACGGATATAGCCCCACTCCATAAAGGTGGCAGCAAAGCATTAGCTAAGAACTATAGACCAATAGCTCTGATGTCCCACATCATAAAAATCTTTGAAAGAGTGCTAAGAAGCAGGATTGTAAATCACCTGGATTCCCAAAATCTGCACAATCCAGGGCAGCATGGGTTCAGGGCAGGTCGCTCCTGCCTCTCACAACTACTGGATCACTATGATATGGCCTTGGATGCACTGGAAGAAAATCAGAATGCAGATGTAATATACACAGACTTTGCAAAAGCATTTGACAAATGCGATCATGGCGTAATAGCCCATAAAATACGTGCTAAAGGAATAACTGGGAAAGTGGGGAGATGGATCTTCAACTTCCTAACAAATCGAACACAAAGAGTAGTGGTCAACAGAGTTAAATCGGAGGCTGCCATAGTGAAGAGCTCTGTTCCACAAGGCACAGTACTCGCCCCCATCTTATTCCTCATCCTCATATCAGACATAGACGGAGATATACATCACAGCACCGTATCATCCTTTGCGGATGATACTAGGATCTGCATGAGGCTGTCATCTGCTGAGGACGCGGTTAACCTCCAAGAAGATATAAATAAAGTTTTCCAGTGGGCAACGGTAAACAATATGATGTTCAATGAGGACAAATTCCAACTACTCCGTTATGGAAAACTGGAGGAGATAATAACTAGAACAGAGTATACTACAGACTCTGGCCATACAATAGAGCGGAAAAATAATGTAAGGGACCTGGGAGTAGTAATATCTGAGGATCTCACTTTCAAGGATCACAACAGTGCCATGATCGCACGTGCAAAGAAAATGATATGATGGATAATGAGAATGTTCAAAACGAGAGATGCCAAGCCAATGATGGTCCTTTTCAAATCACTTGTTCTCTCTAGGCTGGAATACTGCTGTACATTAACATCTCCATTCAAAGCAGGTGAAATCGCAGATCAAGAGAGTGTACAGAGATCCTTTACTGCACGTATAAGTTCTGTCAAGTACCTTAACTACTGGGAACTTGTACACGTTGGAACGCTGGAGGGAGACATATCATAATCTACACTTGGAAAATTCTGGAAGGAATGGTCCCAAATCTGTACACAGAAATCACTCCCTACGAAAGTAAAAGACTTGGCAGGCGATGCAAAATGCCCCCCCCCAAAAAGTAGGGGCGCCATTGGTACACTAAGGGAAAACACCATAAGTGTCCGGGGCCCAAGACTGTTCAACAGCCTCCCATCAAGCATTAGGGGAATTGCCAATAAACCCCTGGCTGCCTTCAAGAGAGAGCTGGACAGAAACCTAAAGTCAGTGCCGGATCAGCCGGGCTGTTGCTCGTACGTTGGACTGCGTGCGGCCAACAGTAACAGCCTGGTTGATCAGGCCCTGATCCATCGGGGGTCCTGGTCATGGACCGGGCCGCGGGGGCGTTGATCCCCGGAATAACCTCCAGGTATACCGGTGACATCGCACACTGTACCTGTGATTTCTAACACTGTACCTGCGATTTCTGAGACTGTACCTGTAATTTCTAACACTGTACCTGTGATTTCTAACACTGTACCTGTGATTTCTAACACTGTATCTGTGATTTCTAACACTGTACCTGTGATTTCTAACAATATACCTGTGATTTCTAACACTGTACCTGTGATTTCTGACACTACCCGTGATACCTAACACTGTACCTGTGATTTCTGACACTACCTGTGATATCTAACACTGTACCTGTGATTTCTGACACTACCTGTGATATCTAACACTGTACCTGTGATTTCTGACACTACCTGTGGCATCTGACACTGTACCTGTGATTTCTGACACTACCTGTGATATCTAACACTGTACCTGTGATTTCTGACGCTACCTGTGGCATCTGACACTGTACCTGTGATTTCTGACACTACCTGTGATATCTAACACTGTACCTGTGATTTCTGACGCTACCTGTGGCATCTGGCACTGTACCTGTGATTTCTGACACTACCTGTGATATCTAACAATGTACCTGTGATTTCTGACAATGTACCTGCGATTTCTGAGATATGCCTTTGATATACCTTCGATGAATTTCGAGAGTATATCTACTCTCTGAGCCCGGCCATGGGCCAGGCTCGTCTAGTGCTTGCCTGGTCAACCAGCCTGTTGCTGCTGGAGGCCCGCTGCCCCACATATCCATCACAGCCTGGTTAATCTGGCACCTGGTGAAGATACTTGTCTAGTTTCCTCTTGAAGGCTTCAACGCTTGTTCCAGCAGTGTTTCTGATATCTTCTGGTAAGATGTTGAAAAGTCTGGGACCCCGGATGTTGATACAGCGTTCCCTTATTGTCCCCACCGCACCCCTGCTTCTCACTGGGTTTATTTTACACTTCCCCCCATATCTCTCAATCCAGTATGTTGTTATGGCAGTGCGCAGATTTGGGACCAAGCCCTCGAGTACCTTCCAGGTATATATTATCATGTACCTCTCTCTCCTCCGCTGCGATTTCTGACACTGTACCTGTAATTTCTAACACTGTACCTGTGATTTCTGACACTGTACATGTAATTTCTAACACTGTACCTGTGATTTCTGACACTGTACCTGTAATTTCTGACACTACCTAGGATTTTCCTTGTCTGCCTCCACAAATGGACTGTTCCATCCCCCACATGCAAATGATCCCCACAGATCCGTGTTAGAGGGTAGTAGTTTGATCAAGGCTATCTCCTACCAATGCATACTTAATTGTGGCACGCTGAGCCGCATACTGCCTTGCATGCTGTGCTAACCCATCATCGTCAGAGATTATATCACAATTTTTAATGACTCTCCCAGCTGGTAAACGAAGACAGAATTTTACTGCTGTCACATTACTGACTGGATTTTAGCTGTGTATAAACAATTATATGTCACCTTATTTCAGTGTCAGATCTCAAATGTTTTGTAAGGCTGAGCAACCTCTGATACTTAATGTTTTTTAACCGAGAATATATTAATTTTAGTGAAAAAGTTGAAATTTCTTAAAAGAAATATTTTTAAATATTAAGTTGGGTCTTTCCTCTCCTTCATTGGATCGAATCTCATTGTCTCCTACTCTCATGATCTCTACCGCTGCTAAGAGTCTGAAGCCGATCAGAAGAGGCATTATAGTTTTTGCTCTGAATCCATCGATTCTAAGCCTTTTAGTTATGTTAGAAAATTTGCAAATTTGCATTGACATATCATGACCACATTGTTACTAGCCTGTGCATGAGAAGTGTCCGTCAGTCAAGATGGAGGTTGTCTAGTACAAGTTTACTTGAGTTATTTTACGGAAAACTTGCCACTTGGCACCTAGACACCTCAATAACAAGCCCAACTTCCTAGAAAACTTGCGACTTTGCACCTAAACACCTCAGTAACAAGCCCAATTTTCTAGGAACAAATACACCACTATTGAAAGTTTAAAATCGGCCAGGAAAGAGCATTCTCAATTCATCACACGGAAACCAAATTCGGGAATGATTTATATAAAACTGACTAGAAGGCGCCTGCACATGCCAGTAGTTACACGAACATTTCCCTAGGTACAGCTCACCAGCCTTCAAAATTTGCAGCCTGTCGGGTGAAGCGTTCTCAAGTAATAAGCGAAAACCTTGGAGGAAGGTGAAAATTTATGCAAGCTCTTGACGCTTTCCCTTCGAGGATACCTGATAGAAAGTTAAACAGATATATAACGTAAACTTAAAGACTGTAAACAGGAGAGCAGAAGGACAAGAGGAAGAGGAGGGAGGCGAAGGAGGAAGCGGTGGCGGAGAAAGAAAATGAGCTGTTTTAGGATGAGTACGAAGAAAAGGAGGAAAAGCGAGGAGGATTAAGGAGAAGAGGAGGAAGAAGAGATAGAGAGGAGGGAAGGAAAATGATCATGTAATCAAAGGCAGCAATAACAGCACCAGCACAAATATGGTAATGTTGGGAAGTAAAGGGGAGAGAGAGATTAAAGAGACACGAGGGGAAAAGCGAACAAAGGGGAAAGAGGCAAGAAGAACGAAGAGAAGGGAGTAGCCAGAATGGAAGATAGCCCTGAGTAGTATTTTGTGCACTAGTAGCAGGTAGTTTCACTGGTGGTATTAAGTAGTTCTAGCGGTAGTAGTCAGTAGTTTGTGGTCGTAGACCGTAGTTGTCGTGGTAATAGTCAGTAGTTGAAGTGATAATAGTAGATGTAGTGGTAACAGTCAGTAGCTGTAGTGGTAATAGTCAGTAGTTGTAGTGGTAATAGTCAGTAGTTGTAGTGGTAATAGTCAGTAGTTGTAGTGGTAATAGTCAGTAGTTGTAGTGGTAATAGTCAGTAGTTGTAGTGGTAATAGTCAGTAGTTGTAGTGGTAATAGTCAGTAGTTGTAGTGGTAATAGTCAGTAGTTGTAGTGGTAATAGTCAGTAGTTGTAGTGGTAATAGTCAGTAGTTGTAGTGGTAATAGTCAGTAGTTGCAGTGGTAATAGTCAGTAGTTGTTTTGGTAGTAGCGAGTAGGAGTAGTAGTAATAGTCAGAAGTTTTAGTGGTAGTATTCAGTAGTTTTATTGATAGTAGTAGTGGTAGTAGTTAGTAGTTTTACTAGTGCTGAATAATTTTAGTAGCGGTTGTCAGTAGCTTACTGGTAGTAGTAAGTTTTAGTTGTAATAGGTAGTTTTAATATTAGTAAAATGTAGTAATGGAAGTAGTAATTAGTTGTGGTAGTAGTAGTAGTAGAATTAAGTAGTTGTTTGGCACAGTAACTGTGTGCGCGCATGTGCGTTTGCGTGGGCATGTTTGTGTAGTGACTGCGCCCTGGTGATAGTTTATGTTAATGAAGTTAATGAGAGAGAGAGATAAATGCTGTGTAATACCGGGAGAAAATCTTGTGTGTGAGTCTCTCTCTCTCTCTCTCTCTCTCTCTCTCTCTCTCTCTCTCTCTCTCTCTCTCTCTCTCTCTCTCTCTCTCTCTCTCTCTCTCTCTCTCTCTCTCTCTCTCTCTCTCTCTCTCTCACTATCATTACGAGTACAAATGGATATTCCCTCCACCGTTGCCAGCTAGGAAGCAACACAGTGGAGGTATCTTGTCCCAGTGTTGCCAGATGCTGACCATTCTTTGCTTCCCTTCCCCTTTAAAAGCCGGTGATATCAGAACTTCAATATATCTCTATACAGTGTTGCCACATGCTCTGACATTACTCCGCAGCCTTCCCCCCCCCCCCCTCCACATTTAACAAACACACACAACGGTGCTAGAGGCGATCACCAACAATCTGACTGGACAGAAACCTGGATGCTATTAGCAGACAGAGGATCGAGCCTTCTGGGGTGGATGAGTGTTAGAACCTCAGTGTTGCCACATTCTGAGTGGTGCATCTCCCCCCCCCCCAAAAAAAAAAAAAGTGGGGCTCAGTGAAGATACGAATGAGCCTCGTTTAGCACGTTTTTATCCTCTTTTAAAGAGCTGTGCAAGAACTCTGGCACCTCTCCCACGTAAGTGCCAACATGATGGGCACTGTGCCTCCTCCCCCACTACTGCTAGAACTGTGTGACAGTCTTGCATGTAGCAGCAGTTTCTGTGAGTGCTGTCACCCTAACATTCTGGACCCCTCGCCTGGTTTCCTTCACTGTTACTCCTGGTGTGACCGTCGGGCTATCACGAGCCAGAACCTCATCCAGTTTCGATCCATGAGGCGAAACGTCGTCCAGGTCTCAATGTGAACTTGTATATTTGCCAATAATAATAAGCCGTGATATCAATAAGTTGCTAATAATACTAATAATTATAATTATGGTTATTACTATAATGAATAGTATTTATAATTTAATCAATGTAATTATTATTATGATTAAGTAATTATAATTTATTAATATTAATATAATTATGACTATTAAATAATATTTATATTTTTAATAATATAATTATGATTATTAAATAATATTTATAATTTTAATAATATAATTATGATTATTAAATAATATTTATAATTTTAATAATATAATTATGATTATTAAATAATATTTATAATTTTAATAATTATAACAGTAATAATTAAATAATTATAATAATCTCTGTATCCCAGGTCTCCATGAGACTGACAGTGGACGGTACACCTGTCTGGCAGAGTCCAGGTCAGGGTCGACGCAGCGGTCAGCCTCCCTGCTGGTGGTGGGGGGCGACGACCCTCAAGCCGCCCGCAGCTTCCGCCGAGCGCCGTCACCCTCCGCCTTGCCTCCGCCGCCCACGCGCCCACGCGTCAGCGGCCTCACCAACACCTCCGTCACGCTGGAGTGGGCGCCGCCCCATGCCGGGGGAGACGTGCCCATTCTTGGGTACATCGTGGAGTCGTACATGTCGACGGGGGAGCCCCGAGGGGGGCAGTGGCGGGTGGTGGCCCGGGGCTTGCCCGCCCCCCGCTTTACCGCCCATCTGGAGGCCGGCCGCCCACAGGTATTCGTGGTGAGAGCGGAGAACTCGCTGGGGGAATCGCCGCCCTCTCCCTGGTCGCAGGTGGTGCTGGTAGGCGGCGGGGGCGGCGAGGGAGGGGCGGCGGTGACAACTAAAGTGGAGCTGCCGCCCACGCTGGTCGGCCGACGACTCAACCTCACCGCCCTCAACACCCTCTCTTCCTCCTCCATGAAGGTCACCTGGCAGGTCAGTATAACACTCCTCATGTCACCTGGCAGGTCAGTATATCACTCGTCACCTGGCAGGTCAGTAAAACATTCTTCATGTCACCTGGCAGGTCAGTATAACACTCTTCATGTCACCTGGCATTTCATCATAACACTGCTCTTGTCACCTGGCAGGTCATCATAACACTACCCATGTCACCTTGTTATAAGGTTATGATGCTCTTGCATTATCTAACTCGAGGCTAAATAATTTTACCTCGTTGTAAGGTGTGCAACTGAGGTAGGGACACTTACTCGTTTTCTTCACCTCTCAAACTCCACAGTAAAAGCCTTGTGTATATTTTAGCCACTATGGCGCTACAAAATATAACACTCGCAAAGGCTCAGGAACTGTTAATAGTGGAAGATTGAGACACTTATGCAACATATGGGAATCTTTATTTAGGAAATGTTTCGCTACACAGTGGCTTCGTCAGTCCAATACACAGCAGAAAGGTGTAAGGGGAAGAGGAGTTTGAGGTAATCAGTCCCTCAGCCTGGAGTCGATGTGTTCAGGCCATCAGTCCTGTAGAATGTGTTGCATAAGTGTCTCAGTCTTCAACTTGTCGGTTTCCAAACCCATTCATCGCAATTGTTAATAGTAAACACCAGCGAACAGTTCTCCCCACGCACCCCGGAGCAGTTCTCTCCACACACCCCGGAGCAGTTCTCTCCACACACCCCGGAGCAGTTCTCTCCACACACCCCGGAGCAGTTCTCTCCACACACCCCGGAGCAGTTCTCCCCACACACCCCGGAGCAGTTCTCCCCACACACCCAGGAGCAGTTCTCCCCACACACCCAGGAGCAGTTCTCCCCACGCACCCCGGAGCAGTTCTCCCCACACACCCCGGAGCAGTTCTCACCACACACCCCGGAGGAGTTCTCCGCACACACCCCGGAGCAGTTCTCCCCACACACCCCGGAGCAGTTCTCCCCACCCACCCCGGAGCAGTTCGCCCCACACACCCCGGAGCAGTTCTCCCCACACACCCCGGAGCAGTTCTCACCACACACCCCGGAGCAGTTCTCACCAAACACCTCGGAGCAGTTCTCACCACACACCCCGGAGCAGTTCTCACCACACACCCCGGAGCAGTTCTCCCCACACACCCCGGAGCAGTTCTCACCACACACCCCGGAGCAGTTCTCACCACACACCCCGGAGCAGTTCTCCCCACACACCCCGGAGCAGTTCTCCCCACACACCCCGGAGCAGTTCTCCCCACACACCCCGGAGCAGTTCTCCCCACACACCCCGGAGCAGTTCTCCCCACACACCCCGGAGCAGTTCTCACCACACACCCCGGAGCAGTTCTCACCAAACACCTCGGAGCAGTTCTCACCACACACCCCGGAGCAGTTCTCACCACACACCCCGGAGCAGTTCTCACCACACACCCCGGAGCAGTTCTCACCACACACCCCGGAGCAGTTCTCACCACACACCCCGGAGCAGTTCTCCCCACACACCCCGGAGCAGTTCTCCCCACACACCCCGGAGCAGTTCTCCCCACACACCCCGGAGCAGTTCTCCCCACACACCCCGGAGCAGTTCTCCCCACACACCCCGGAGCAGTTCTCACCACACACCCCGGAG
This sequence comes from Cherax quadricarinatus, assembly GCF_038502225.1. NCBI lineage: Eukaryota > Metazoa > Arthropoda > Malacostraca > Decapoda > Parastacidae > Cherax > Cherax quadricarinatus. The sequence goes on along the minus strand of NC_091300.1, from coordinate 26,901,662 downwards.
CAGTTCTCCCCACACACCCCGGAGCAGTTCTCACCACACACCCCGGAGCAGTTCTCACCACACACCCCGGAGCAGTTCTCACCACACACCCCGGAGCAGTTCTCCCCACACACCCCGGAGCAGTTCTCACCACACACCCCGGAGCAGTTCTCACCACACACCCCGGAGCAGTTCTCACCACACACCCCGGAACAGTTCTCCCCACACACCCCGGAGCAGTTCTCCCCACACACCCCGGAGCAGTTCTCCCCACACACCCCGGAGCAGTTCTCCCCACACACCCCGGAGCAGTTCTCCCCACGCACCCCGGATCAGTTCTCCCCACACACCCCGGAGCAGTTCTCACCACACACCCCGGAGCAGTTCTCCCCACACACCCCGGAGCAGTTCTCCCCACACACCCCGGAGCAGTTCTCACCACACACCCCGGAGCAGTTCTCCCCACACACCCCGGAGCAGTTCTCCCCACACACCCCGGAGCCATTCTCACCACCCACCCCGGAGCAGTTCTCCCCAAACACCCCGGAGCAGTTCTCACCACACACCCCGGAGCAGTTCTCACCAAACACCACGGAGCAGTTCTCACCACACACCCCGGAGCAGTTCTCACCACACACCCCGGAGCAGTTCTCACCACACACCCCGGAGCAGTTCTCATCACACACCCCGGAGCAGTTCTCACCACACACCCCGGAGCAGTTCTCTCCACACACCCCGGAGCAGTTCTCCCCACACACCCCGGAGCAGTTCTCCCCACACACCCCGGAGCAGTTCTCCCCACACACCCCGGAGCAGTTCTCACCACACACCCCGGAGCAGTTCTCCCCACACACCCCGGAGCAGTTCTCACCACACACCCCGGAGCAGTTCTCACCACACACCCCGGAGCAGTTCTCACCACAAACCCCGGAGCAGTTCTCACCACACACCCCGGAACAGTTCTCCCCACACACCCCGGAGCAGTTCTCACCACACACCCCGGAGCAGTTCTCCCCACACACCCCGGAGCAGTTCTCCCCACACACCCCGGAGCAGTTCTCCCCACACACCCCGGAGCAGTTCTCCCCACTCACCCCGGAGCAGTTCTCCCCACACACCCCGGAGCAGTTCTCCCCACACACCCCGGAGCAGTTCTCCCCACACACCCCGGAGCAGTTCTCACCACACATCCCGGAGCAGTTCTCCCCACACACCCCGGAGCAGTTCTCTCCACACACCCCGGAGCAGTTCTCACCACACACCCCGGAGCAGTTCTCCCCACACACCCCGGAGCAGTTCTCCCCACACACCCCGGAGCAGTTCTCCCCACACACCCCGGAGCAGTTCTCCCCACACACCCCGGAGCAGTTCTCCCCACACACCCCGGAGCAGTTCTCCCCACACACCCCGGAGCAGTTCTCACCACACGCCCCGGAGCAGTTCTCCCCACACACTCCGGAGCAGTTCTCCCCACACACCCCGGAGCAGTTCTCCCCACACACCCCGGAGCAGTTCTCCCCCACTCACCCCGGAGCAGTTCTCCCCACACACCCCGGAGCAGTTCTCCCCACACACCCCGGAGCAGTTCTCCCCACACACCCCGGAGCAGTTCTCACCACACATCCCGGAGCAGTTCTCCCCACACACCCCGGAGCAGTTCTCTCCACACACCCCGGAGCAGTTCTCACCACACACCCCGGAGCAGTTCTCCCCACACACCCCGGAGCAGTTCTCCCCACACACCCCGGAGCAGTTCTCCCCACACACCCCGGAGCAGTTCTCCCCACACACCCCAGAGCAGTTCTCCCCACACACCCCGGAGCAGTTCTCCCCACACACCCCGGAGCAGTTCTCACCACACACCCCGGAGCAGTTCTCACCACAAACCCCGGAGCAGTTCTCACCACACACCCCGGAACAGTTCTCCCCACACACCCCGGAGCAGTTCTCACCACACACCCCGGAGCAGTTCTCCCCACACACCCCGGAGCAGTTCTCCCAACACACCCCGGAGCAGTTCTCCCCACTCACCCCGGAGCAGTTCTCCCCACACACCCCGGAGCAGTTCTCCCCACACACCCCGGAGCAGTTCTCCCCACACACCCCGGAGCAGTTCTCACCACACATCCCGGAGCAGTTCTCCCCACACACCCCGGAGCAGTTCTCTCCACACACCCCGGAGCAGTTCTCACCACACACCCCGGAGCAGTTCTCCCCACACACCCCGGAGCAGTTCTCCCCACACACCCCGGAGCAGTTCTCCCCACACACCCCGGAGCAGTTATCCCCACACACCCCGGAGCAGTTCTCCCCACACACCCCGGAGCAGTTCTCCCCACACACCCCGGAGCAGTTCTCACCACACACCCCGGAGCAGTTCTCACCACACACCCCAGAGCAGTTCTCACCACACACCCCGGAGCAGTTCTCACCACACACCCCGGAGCAGTTCTCACCACAAACCCCGGAGCAGTTCTCACCACACACCCCGGAACAGTTCTCCCCACACACCCCGGAGCAGTTCTCACCACACACCCCGGAGCAGTTCTCCCCACACACCCCGGAGCAGTTCTCCCCTCACACCCCGGAGCAGTTCTCCCCACACACCCCGGAGCAGTTCTCCCCACTCACCCCGGAGCAGTTCTCCCCACACACCCCGGAGCAGTTCTCCCCACACACCCCGGAGCAGTTCTCCCCACACACCGCGGAGCTGTTCTCACCACACAACCCGGAGCAGTTCTCCCCACACACCCCGGAGCAGTTCTCTCCACACACCCCGGAGCAGTTCTCACCACACACCCCGGAGCAGTTCTCCCCACACACCCCGGAGCAGTTCTCCCCACACACCCCGGAGCAGTTCTCCCCACACACCCCGGAGCAGTTCTCCCCACACACCCCGGAGCAGTTCTCCCCACACACCCCGGAGCAGTTCTCCCCACACACCCCGGAGCAGTTCTCCCCACACACCCAGGAGCAGTTCTCATCACACACCCCGGAGCAGTTCTCACCACACACCCCGGAGCAGTTCTCCCCACACACCCCGGAGCAGTTCTCCTCACACACCCCGGAGCAGTTCTCCCCACACACACCGGATCAGTTCTCCCCAAACACCCCGGAGCAGTTCTCACCACACACCCCGGAGCAGTTCTCCCCACACACCCCGGAGCAGTTCTCCCCACACACCCCGGAGCAGTTCTCACCACGCTCCCCGGAGCAGTTCTCCCCACACACCCCGGAGCAGTTCTCCCCACACACCCCGGAGCAGTTCTCACCACACACCCCGGAGCACTTCTCACCACACACCCCGGAGCAGTTCTCCCCACACACCCCGGAGCAGTTCTCCCCACACACCCCGGAGCAGTTCTCCCCAAACACCCCGGAGCAGATCTCACCACACACCCCGGAGCAGTTCTCACCACACACCCCGGAGCAGTTCTCACCACGCACCCCGGAGCAGTTCTCACCACACACCCCGGAGCAGTTCTCCCCACACACCCCGGAGCAGTTCTCACCACACACCCCGGAGCAGTTCTCACCACGCACCCCGGAGCAGTTCTCCCCACACACCCTGGAGCAGTTCTCACCACACACCCCGGAGCAGTTCTCCCCACACACCCCGGAGCAGTTCTCCCCACACCCCCCGGAGCAGGTCTCACCACACACCCCGGAGCAGTTCTCCCCACACACCCCGGAGCAGTTCTCCCCACACACCCCGGAGCAGTTCTCCCCACACACCCCGGAGCAGTTCTCACCACACACCCCGGAGCAGTTCTCACCACGCACCCCGGAGCAGTTCTCCCCACACACCCTGGAGCAGTTCTCACCACACACCCCGGAGCAGTTCTCCCCACACACCCCAAAGCAGTTCTCACCACACACCCCGGAACAGTTCTCCCCACACACCCAGGAGCAGTTCTCCCCACACACCCCGGAGCAGTTCTCCCCACACACCCCGGAGCAGTTCTCCACACACACCCCGGAGCAGTTCTCACCACACACCCCGGAGCAGTTCTCACCACGCACCGCGGAGCAGTTCTCCCCACACACCCTGGAGCAGTTCTCACCACACACCCCGGAGCAGTTCTCCCCACACAACCCGGAGCAGTTCTCACCACACACCCCGGAGCAGTTCTCCCCACACACCCCGGAGCAGTTCTCCCCACACACCCCGCAGCAGTTCTCACCACACACCCCGGAGCAGTTCTCACCACACACCCAGGAGCAGTTCTCCCCACGCACCCCGGAGCAGTTCTCACCACACACCCCGGAGCAGTTCTCACCACACACCCAGGAGCAGTTCTCCCCACGCACCAGGGACCAGTTCTCCCCACACACCCAGGAGCAGTTCTCACCACACATCCCGGAGCAGTTCTCCCCACACACCCAGGAGCAGTTCCCCCCACGCACCCCGGAGCAGTTCTCCCCACACACCCCGGAGCAGTTTTCCCCACACACCCCGGAGCAGTTCTCCCCACACACCCAGGAGCAGTTCTCCCCACACACCCCGGAGCAGTTCTCCCCACACACCCCGGAGCAGTTCTCCCCACACACCCCGGAGCAGTTCTCCCCACACACCCCGGAGCAGTTCTCCCCACACACCCCGGAGCAGTTCTCCCCACACACCCCGGAGCAGTTCTCACCACACACCCAGGAGCAGTTCTCCCCACGCACCCCGGAGCAGTTCTCCCCACACACCCAGGAGCAGTTCTCACCACACACCCAGGAGCAGTTCTCCCCACACACCCCGGAGCAGTTCTCCCCACACACCCAGGAGCAGTTCTCCCCACTCACCCCGGAGCAGTTCTCCCCACACACCCCGGAGCAGTTCTCCCCACACACCCCGGAGCAGTTCTCCCCACACACCCCGGAGCAGTTCTCCCCACACCCCCCGGATCAGTTCTTCCCACCCACCCCGGAGCAGTTCTCCCCACACACCCCGGAGCAGTTGTCCCCACACACCCCGGAGCAGTTCTCCCCACACACCCCGGAGCAGTTCTCCCCACACACCCCGGAGCAGTTCTAACCACACACCCAGGAGCAGTTCTCCCCACACACCCCGGAGCAGTTCTCCCCACACACCCAGGAGCAGTTCTCCCCACTCACCCCGGAGCAGTTCTCCCCACACACCCCGGAGCAGTTCTCCCCACACACCCCGGAGCTGTTCTCCCCACACACCCAGGAGCAGTTCTCACCACACACCCCGGAGCAGTTCTCCCCACACACCCCGGAGCAGTTCTCCCCACACACCCCGGAGCAGTTCTCCCCCACACACCCCGGAGCAGTTCTCACCACACATCCCGGAGCAGTTCTCCACACACACCCCGGAGCAGTTCTCTCCACACACCCCGGAGCAGTTCTCACCACACACCCCGGAGCAGTTCTCCCCACACACCCCGGAGCAGTTCTCCCCACACACCCCGGAGCAGTTCTCCCCACACACCCCGGAGCAGTTCTCCCCACACACCCCGGAGCAGTTCTCCCCACACACCCCGGAGCAGTTCTCCCCACACACCCCGGAGCAGTTCTCCCCACACACCCAGGAGCAGTTCTCATCACACACCCCGGAGCAGTTCTCACCACACACCCCGGAGCAGTTCTCCCCACACACCCCGGAGCAGTTCTCCTCACACACCCCGGAGCAGTTCTCCCCACACACACCGGAGCAGTTCTCCCCAAACACCCCGGAGCAGTTCTCACCACACACCCCGGAGCAGTTCTCCCCACACACCCCGGAGCAGTTCTCACCACACACCCCGGAGCAGTTCTCCCCACGCTCCCCGGAGCAGTTCTCCCCACACACCCCGGAGCAGTTCTCCCCACACACCCCGGAGCAGTTCTCCCCACACACCCCGGAGCACTTCTCACCACACACCCCGGAGCAGTTCTCCCCACACACCCCGGAGCAGTTCTCCCCACACACCCCGGAGCAGTTCTCCCCAAACACCCCGGAGCAGTTCTCACCACACACCCCGGAGCAGTTCTCACCACACACCCCGGAGCAGTTCTCACCACGCACCCCGGAGCAGTTCTCACCACACACCCCGGAGCAGTTCTCCCCACACACCCCGGAGCAGTTCTCACCACACACCCCGGAGCAGTTCTCCCCACACACCCCGGAGCAGTTCTCACCACACACCCCGGAGCAGTTCTCACCACACACCCAGGAGCAGTTGTCCCCACGCACCCCGGAGCAGTTCTCCCCACACACCCAGGAGCAGTTCTCACCACACACCCAGGAGCAGTTCTCCCCCACACCCCGGAGCAGTTCTCCCCACACACCCAGGAGCAGTTCTCCCCACTCACCCCGGAGCAGTTCTCCCCACACACCCCGGAGCAGTTCTCCCCACACACCCCGGAGCAGTTCTCCCCACACACCCCGGAGCAGTTCTCCCCACACACCCCGGAGCAGTTCTCCCCACACACCCCGGAGCAGTTCTCCCCACACACCCCGGAGCAGTTCTCCCCACACACCCCGGAGCAGTTCTCCCCACACACCCCGGAGCAGTTCTCCCCACACACCCCGGAGCAGTTCTAACCACACACCCAGGAGCAGTTCTCCCCACACACCCCGGAGCAGTTCTCCCCACACACCCAGGAGCAGTTCTCCCCACTCACCCCGGAGCAGTTCTCCCCACACACCCCGGAGCAGTTCTCCCCACACACCCCGGAGCAGTTCTCCCCACACACCCCGGAGCAGTTCTCCCCACTCACCCCGGAGCAGTTCTCCCCACACACCCCGGAGCAGTTCTCCCCACACACCCCGGAGCAGTTCTCCCCACACACCCCGGAGCAGTTCTCACCACACATCCCGGAGCAGTTCTCCCCACACACCCCGGAGCAGTTCTCTCCACACACCCCGGAGCAGTTCTCACCACACACCCCGGAGCAGTTCTCCCCACACACCCCGGAGCAGTTCTCCCCACACACCCCGGAGCAGTTCTCCCCACACACCCCGGAGCAGTTCTCCCCACACACCCCGGAGCAGTTCTCCCCACACACCCCGGAGCAGTTCTCCCCACACACCCCGGAGCAGTTCTCCCCACACACCCAGGAGCAGTTCTCATCACACACCCCGGAGCAGTTCTCACCACACACCCCGGAGCAGTTCTCCCCACACACCCCGGAGCAGTTCTCCTCACACACCCCGGAGCAGTTCTCCCCACACACACCGGAGCAGTTCTCCCCAAACACCCCGGAGCAGTTCTCACCACACACCCCGGAGCAGTTCTCCCCACACACCCCGGAGCAGTTCTCACCACACACCCCGGAGCAGTTCTCACCACGCTCCCCGGAGCAGTTCTCCCCCACACACCCCGGAGCAGTTCTCCCCACACACCCCGGAGCAGTTCTCCCCACACACCCCGGAGCACTTCTCACCACACACCCCGGAGCAGTTCTCCCCACACACCCCGGAGCAGTTCTCCCCACACACCCCGGAGCAGTTCTCCCCAAACACCCCGGAGCAGTTCTCACCACACACCCCGGAGCAGTTCTCACCACACACCCCGGAGCAGTTCTCACCACACACCCAGGAGCAGTTCTCCCCACGCACCCCGGAGCAGTTCTCCCCACACACCCCGGAGCAGTTCTCACCACACACCCAGGAGCAGTTCTCACCACGCACCCCGGAGCAGTTCTCACCACACACCCCGGAGCAGTTCTCACCACACACCCCGGAGCAGTTCTCCCCACACACCCCGGAGTAGTTCTCACCACACACCCCGGAGCAGTTCTCACCACGCACCCCGGAGCAGTTCTCCCCACACACCCTGGAGCAGTTCTCACCACACACCCCGGAGCAGTTCTCCCCACACACCCCGGAGCAGTTCTCCCCACACACCCCGGAGCAGTTCTCACCACACACCCCGGAGCAGTTCTCCCCACACACCCCGGAGCAGTTCTCCCCACACACCCCGGAGCAGTTCTCCCCACACACCCCGGAGCAGTTCTCACCACACACCCCGGAGCAGTTCTCACCACGCACCCCGGAGCAGTTCTCCCCACACACCCTGGAGCAGTTCTCACCACACACCCCGGAGCAGTTCTCCCCACACACCCCAAAGCAGTTCTCACCACACACCCCGGAACAGTTCTCCCCACACACCCAGGAGCAGTTCTCCCCACACACCCCGGAGCAGTTCTCCCCACACACCCCGGAGCAGTTCTCCACACACACCCCGGAGCAGTTCTCACCACACACCCCGGAGCAGTTCTCACCACGCACCGCGGAGCAGTTCTCCCCACACACCCTGGAGCAGTTCTCACCACACACCCCGGAGCAGTTCTCCCCACACAACCCGGAGCAGTTCTCACCACACACCCCGGAGCAGTTCTCCCCACACACCCCGGAGCAGTTCTCCCCACACACCCCGGAGCAGTTCTCACCACACACCCCGGAGCAGTTCTCACCACACACCCAGGAGCAGTTCTCCCCACGCACCCCGGAGCAGTTCTCACCACACACCCCGGAGCAGTTCTCACCACACACCCAGGAGCAGTTCTCCCCACGCACCAGGGACCAGTTCTCCCCACACACCCAGGAGCAGTTCTCACCACACATCCCGGAGCAGTTCTCCCCACACACCCAGGAGCAGTTCCCCCCACGCACCCCGGAGCAGTTCTCCCCACACACCCCGGAGCAGTTTTCCCCACACACCCCGGAGCAGTTCTCCCCACACACCCAGGAGCAGTTCTCCCCACACACCCCGGAGCAGTTCTCACCACACACCCCGGAGCAGTTCTCCCCACACACCCCGGAGTAGTTCTCACCACACACCCCGGAGCAGTTCTCACCACGCACCCCGGAGCAGTTCTCCCCACACACCCTGGAGCAGTTCTCACCACACACCCCGGAGCAGTTCTCCCCACACACCCCGGAGCAGTTCTCCCCACACACCCCGGAGCAGTTCTCACCACACACCCCGGAGCAGTTCTCCCCACACACCCCGGAGCAGTTCTCCCCACACACCCCGGAGCAGTTCTCCCCACACACCCCGGAGCAGTTCTCACCACACACCCCGGAGCAGTTCTCACCACGCACCCCGGAGCAGTTCTCCCCACACACCCTGGAGCAGTTCTCACCACACACCCCGGAGCAGTTCTCCCCACACACCCCAAAGCAGTTCTCACCACACACCCCGGAACAGTTCTCCCCACACACCCAGGAGCAGTTCTCCCCACACACCCCGGAGCAGTTCTCCCCACACACCCCGGAGCAGTTCTCCACACACACCCCGGCGCAGTTCTCACCACACACCCCGGAGCAGTTCTCACCACGCACCGCGGAGCAGTTCTCCCCACACACCCTGGAGCAGTTCTCACCACACACCCCGGAGCAGTTCTCCCCACACAACCCGGAGCAGTTCTCACCACACACCCCGGAGCAGTTCTCCCCACACACCCCGGAGCAGTTCTCCCCACACACCCCGGAGCAGTTCTCACCACACACCCCGGAGCAGTTCTCACCACACACCCAGGAGCAGTTCTCCCCACGCACCCCGGAGCAGTTCTCACCACACACCCCGGAGCAGTTCTCACCACACACCCAGGAGCAGTTCTCCCCACGCACCAGGGACCAGTTCTCCCCACACACCCAGGAGCAGTTCTCACCACACATCCCGGAGCAGTTCTCCCCCACACACCCAGGAGCAGTTCCCCCCACGCACCCCGGAGCAGTTCTCCCCACACACCCCGGAGCAGTTTTCCCCACACACCCCGGAGCAGTTCTCCCCACACACCCAGGAGCAGTTCTCCCCACACACCCCGGAGCAGTTCTCCCCACACACCCCGGAGCAGTTCTCCCCACACACCCCGGAGCAGTTCTCCCCACACACCCCGGAGCAGTTCTCCCCACACACCCCGGAGCAGTTCTCCCCACACACCCCGGAGCAGTTCTCACCACACACCCAGGAGCAGTTCTCCCCACGCACCCCGGAGCAGTTCTCCCCACACACCCAGGAGCAGTTCTCACCACACACCCAGGAGCAGTTCTCCCCACACACCCCGGAGCAGTTCTCCCCACACACCCAGGAGCAGTTCTCCCCACTCACCCCGGAGCAGTTCTCCCCACACACCCCGGAGCAGTTCTCCCCACACACCCCGGAGCAGTTCTCCCCACACACCCCGGAGCAGTTCTCCCCACACACCCCGGAGCAGTTCTCCCCACACACCCCGGAGCAGTTCTCCCCACACACCCCGGAGCAGTTCTCCCCACACACCCCGGAGCAGTTCTCCCCACACACCCCGGAGCAGTTCTCCCCACACACCCCGGAGCAGTTCTAACCACACACCCAGGAGCAGTTCTCCCCACACACCCCGGAGCAGTTCTCCCCACACACCCAGGAGCAGTTCTCCCCACTCACCCCGGAGCAGTTCTCCCCACACACCCCGGAGCAGTTCTCCCCACACACCCCGGAGCAGTTCTCCCCACACACCCCGGAGCAGTTCTCCCCACACACCCCGGAGCAGTTCTCCCCACACACCCCGGAGCAGTTCTCCCCACACAACCCGGAGCAGTTCTCCCCACACACCCCGGAGCAGTTCTCCCCACACACCCTGGAGCAGTTCTCCCCACACACCCCGGAGCAGTTCTCCCCACACACCCTGGAGCAGTTCTCCCCACACACCCCGGAGCAGTTCTCCCCACACACCCCGGAGCAGTATAATTTCCTTCGTTTTGTTGCCGCCGACTTCGTTACTTCAGGTACTAATGAAACACTCCTTGAGAGACAAGTGTTCTGAAGACGGGACCAAGTGTTGTAGTGTTTAGCACTGTCTGCCACACAGTTCATCGGCAGTATCTCACTCATCACCAGTTTATCACTGCTATTATGCCAGACGCCCAGGAAATCAAGACCTCTTTTTCCCAATTTTTAGTGCCACTAACAAAAATCTCCAAAAGCGAGATTCTATCTGCATATTGAGCTCTCGGCAGCTCGTCTAGGAGATTGGAGCCCAGGGATCCAGGAGGAGCCTTATCACCACCTTTCTCTTCTGCAACTGGCCTAAGACCGGGCGGTCATTACCGAATGGAGGCTCGAGTCTCTGTCTCTGTTTTTTCTGACTGATTCATGCGGATTTAACGCATCACAATGAAATTAATAACCCACACAAGTATGTTGTAGCTGGTTCAAGAGGGCGATGCATCACTACTGGTGAAAGGAGTAACGAGTCTTCATCACTACTGAATGACACGCAAGGGTTTAGCGTATTACCAATAATAATAATTCACCTTGGTCTCCTACAGCTGGATTGGTAGCGCACTCAGCTTGCATACTGAGTCTCCTTGGTTCGATCCCCAGCACGGGTAGAAACGCTGGGCATATTTCCTCACAGCTGCTGCTCCCGGTTCACCTAGCAGTAAGTAGGTACCTGGGTCTTATCCGACTGTTGTGGGTGGCATACCAGGGAAGTGTGGTAGATAGGGCTGGGCTTTGAAATGAGCTGAGGTAGGATAACAGCTCTTGGCCTGTAAAACTGATGTAATAAAAGGAAAGCGAGAGACAAAAAATGAAAGAAAACCCTCATCACCTTGGTCCCCTGCAACCAAGATGATGTAAACAGAATTGTTAAGAAAAAACAAGAGTCTTGAGACTTGCGCAACGAGGCCGCGAACACTGGGACACTCAGCCAGGTAATGACTTGTGAAATGGTGGCTGGGAAATGAGGTTGGGGTGAACACTGACGGGTGAGGGGAAATGAGGTTAGGGTCATCGTTGACGTTTGAGGGGAAATAGGGTTGGGGTGAAAATTGACGTTTGAAGCAAATGAGGTTGAGGGTGATCGCTGACAAGGAAAATAAGGTTTGGGGTGATCGGTAACGAGAAAAATGAGGTTGGATGTAATCGCTAACGAGGAAAATGAGGCTAGGTGTGATCGCTGACTAGGAAAATGAAGTTCAGGGTGATCGCTGACGTTTGAGATAAGATTGGGAAGAGCTCTGACGTTAAGTTTGGGTTTAGGGGCTCAAAGCTGACTTTCTGAAGACAGCAAGTGACGCTTTCTGAAGAACGTATTAGTACAAATAATAATAATAATAAAAGAGAGTGGCAATGTTTTTTTTATTTATTTATTTATTAACACACTGGCCGATTCCCACCAAGGCAGGGTGGCTCGAAAAAGAAAAACTTTCACCATCATTCACTCCATCACTGTCTTGCCAGAAGGGTGCCCTACACCACAGTTTTTAAACTGCAACATTAACACCCCTCCTTCAGAGTGCAGGCACTGTACTTCCCATCTCCAGGACTCAAGTCCGGCCTGCCGGTTTCCCTGAACCCCTTCATAAATGTTACTTTGCTCACACTCCAACAGCACGTCAAGTATTAAAAACCATTTGTCTCCATTCACTCCTATCAAACACGCTCATGCATGCCTGCTGGAAGTCCAAGCCCCTCGCAAAAAAAAACCTCCTTTACTCCCTCCCTCCAACCTTTCCTAGGCCGACCCCTACCCCGCCTTCCTTCCACTACAGACTGATACACTCTTGAAGTCATTCTGTTTCTCTCCATTCTCTCTACATGTCCGAACCACCTCAACAACCATTCCTTAGCCCTCTGGACAACAGTTTTGGTAATCCCGCACCTCCTCCTAACTTCCAAACTACGAATTCTCTGCATTATATTCACACCACACATTGCCCTCAGACATGACATCTCCACTGCCTCCAGCCTTCTCCTCACTGCAACATTCATCACCCATGCTTCACACCCATATAAGAGCGTTGGTAAAACTATACTCTCATACATTCCCCTCTTTGCCTCCAAGGACAAAGTTCTTTGTCTCCACAGACTCCTAAGTGCACCACTCACCCTTTTCCCTTCATCAATTCTATGATTCACCTCATCTTTCATAGACCAATCTGCTGACACGTCCACTCCCAAATATCTGAATACATTCACCTCCTCCATACTCTCTCCTTCCAATCTGATATCCAATCTTTCATCACCTAATCTTTTAGTTATCCTCATAACCTTACTCTTTCCTGTATTCACTTTTAATTTTCTTCTTTTGCATACCCTACCAAATTCATCCACCAATCTCTGCAACTTCTCTTCAGAATCTCCCAAGAGCACAGTGTCATCAGCAAAGAGCAACTGTGACAACTCCCACTTTATGTGTGATTCTTAATCTTTTAACTCCACGCCTCTTACCAAGACCCTCGCATTTACTTCTCTTACAACCCCATCTATAAATATATTAAACAACCACTGTGACATCACACATCCTTGTCTAAGGCCTACTTTTACTGGGAAATAATTTCCCTCTTTCCTACATACTCTAACTTGAGCCTCACTATCCTCGTAAAAACTCTTCACTGCTTTCAGTAACCTACCTCCTACACCATACACCTGCAACATCTGCAACATTGCCCCCCTATCCACCCTGTCATACGCCTTTTCCAAATCCATAAATGCCACAAAAACCTCTTTAGCCTTATCTAAATACTGTTCACTTATATGTTTCACTGCAAACACCTGGTCCACACACCCCCTACCTTTCCTAAAGCCTCCTTGTTCATCTGCTATCCTGTTGTCCGTCTTACTCTTAATTCTTTCAATAATAACTCTACCATACACTTTACCAGGTATACTCAACAGACTTATCCCCCTATAATTTTTGCACTCTCTTTTGTCCCCTTTGCCTTTATACAAAGGAACTATGCATGCTCTCTGCCAATCCCTAGGTACCTTACCCTCTTCCATACATTTATTAAATAATTGCCCCAACCACTCCAAAACTATATCCCCACCTGCTTTTAACATTTCTATCTTTATCCCATCAATCCCGGCTGCCTTACCCCCTTTCATTTTACCTACTGCCTCACGAACTTCCCCCACACTCACAACTGGCTCTTCCTCACTCCTACAAGATGTTATTCCTCCTTGCTCTGTACACGAAATCACAGCTTCCCTATCTTCATCAACATTTAACAATTCCTCAAAATATTCCCTCCATCTTCCCAATACCTCTAACTCTCCATTTAATAACTCTCCTCTCCTATTTTTAACTGACAAATCCATTTGTTCTCTAGGCTTTCTTAACTTGTTAATCTCACTCCAAAACTTTTTCTTATTTTCAAGAAAATTTGTTGAAAATAAGAAATGTATGGAATGTTTGGAAGAAATTGTAAATAATAATAATAATAATAATAATAATAATAATAATAATAATAATAATAATAATAATAATAATAATAATTATAATAATAATAATAATAATACCAGTAAAATAATAAGTGATCAGAACAAGACCTTTTCTAAAGCCATTTTTTAAAATTGCCAGAAGTTCATTTTGCAATTCAAAGAAGGGCAAAAAAAAAAATTCAGCCAAGAATATGTTGGTTGTACCTTACCATGAAAGTTTTCTTGTTATTCCTTCTATTATACAAATTACCGAACAAATAAACAAAGAACAACGGCAGGACAGCAGTTAAGGCTAAATTAACTACAACAAATTTATTCTTATAAATTAGGTAAGAGATTGTGCATGTGTTGAGGGAGATAGAGAGACAGAGAGACACGTCAGGAGGACCAGTGTCGAAAGAAAATGGGACTTGAAAGACAGGATCACCTGTTCAGAGACCTGTTCTCGGAATAAACCAGCAGGATCTCTGAATTGGTGAACACTCTCACACGTCACCCACTCAGCTACTCCTATGTCAGCCCAGCAGGTGGTATTGTGCCTTATACAAGACCACAGACCTACATCCCTGCAGCTGCCTCAGTACCCTACCTCTCTCAAGGGCAGGCACCTTACATGCCCTACACACCCACCACCTCAAGCTGACCACATCATTAGGGACCAGTCTTTATGCATCCTGTCGGCCAACATTAGAGGTTTCTTTACTAATGTTGGAGAGCTCACACATAGTTTTGTGAACACTCGACATCCCGACCTGATAGCTGTTGTTGAAATGTTTTTGGATGACAGGACTCCAGAAATTTTTGCAAGAATTGCTGGCTACACCTCATGGATGAGAAGAGACAGGCAAGGGCAAGGAGGAGGTGTTGCTGTGTGCTTCTTTAAAAGTGTACATGCCCAGAACATTGATGTCGCCATCCCTACTCATCTTAAAATGATGTTCTTCAAGCTATACTAGTACCTCTGTACTAGCATGCGCAATGTACAAACCACAGTGGCAGCATGCAGACCCCGTCAACTTCCTAATGGAAAATGTGGACTCCCTTCTGCTACAACACAACTGTCAGCGTATAATTGTTGGCGACCTCAACCAACACCTTATACAGAGGGACTTTAATGACCTTGCAGTATTTGACATGAGAAAATTTGTTGATTTCCCTACTCACATCTCTGGCTCCTCTCTTGACCCAGTAGTGAGTGATCTGGCAGAAGGTATAGTTACTTGTCAACCCCTGGGCTACGTTGGATCGTCTGACCACAAGGCTGTTTTTACAACACTTAAGATCCCAACAGAACGAGGTGAGGAGTCCACACGCACAACCTGGCTATGGGAAAGAGGTAATTGGCCGGCCCTTTGCTTTGAGCTCGCCACCACCGATTGGAATGCTCTTCTCCAAGGGGATGTTGACAACCAAGTGAAAGCCTTCACTGGACACATCCTAATCTACAGCAAGATCACTTTCCTCACTGTCAATATGTGACGAAGCCTCTCTACAACGTAAGCCTACAGGCTTACGTTGTAGAGAGGTTGCTACTGCTAAGTACAAGGCATGGCGAAGGTATAAGAGACATCCTACCACCTATAACAGGAACTTGCACAGGCAAGCCTGTAGGCATATGGGTGATGTTCAAAAGTGGGACATGGCTTAATGGGAGGTGGACACAAAAAGAAAGCTAGCATCAGGCAGAGTAGGCTCCAAAACCTGGTAGTCCCTGGTCAAGGACAGACAAGGTTATCTGCCTGATGAACTCATTCCACCTCTAAATCTACAGGATGGCACCACCTCTACTAGTAGTCAAGAGAAAGAGGACCTCTTTGCCGAACACTTTGCTACCAAAATGCAAGTTCCTGATCCAGCAAGGGACCCTCCTTGGCTAGCTGCAAGAACTCTGTCAAAACTGTCAGTGGTGACAATAAGGCAGGAGGAGGTGTATTTCCTTCTTAAATCGCATGACCAAGAAAAGGCTGCGGGCCCAGACAAATTGAGCCCAAGATTGCTGAGATATGCAGACCAGTTAGCAGCACCTCTAACTCGCATCTTTCAGCACTGCCTAATACAGTGTAAATGGCCCTCTCTGTGGAAAGAGGCAAATGTAGTCCTTGTTCACAAAAAGAAGAGCAGAGCAGAAATCAGCAACTGCAGACTAGTGTCACTGCTATCAATCACTGGCAAGATCCTTGAGAAAATAATCTCAAGACAAATGACAGAGTTTTTTGACTACCACTCACTACTTTGTGACCGTCAATATGGCTTCAGGAAAGGTTACTCTGTTGCTGATCTGTGTTAAACCTCTCCACTAAGTGGCACCAGTCACTGGATGAATCCAAGGTCAGCTGTGTGGTAGCACTGAACATTGCTGATGCTTTCGACTGGGTGTGGCACCAGGGCCTCTTAGCAAAACTGCAAGCTCTGGGAATTGAAGGCTCTATGCTATATCTCCTCAGTGATTACCTTCATGGTAGATCTCTAAGGGTATTTCACAATGGAACGGAATCAGGAAGACATCCTTTTGGGGCAAGTGTTCCACAAGGAAGTGTGCTGCTCTAAGCTACATCAGTCACCAGCTAAGAGCTATATCAGCTTGGGGAAATAAATGGCAAATAACATTTGCACCTGAGAAAACACAAATGATGATGATCTCTAGGCACCATGATGGTAATGCTGGTGCAGTGGTAAGCATGAATGGGATGGTGTTGGCACCTGGGGAAGAAGTTGATATCCTTGGGGTGATATTTGACTCCAAACTGACCATGAAGAACCACGTTGTAAATCTTGCAAACAAGGCAGCCAGGAAGCTTACAGCACTTTGCCGTATCTCGCATCTGCTTGACAGTAGGGGTTGCAAGATTCTGTACGAGTACACTCACACTTTGAGTATGCCTCCCCCCCCCTCTCATCTGCGACTGCTTGAGAGAATAGAAAGCAGAGAAAGACGTCTCATCTCTCCCCTGGACCCATCCTGGATAGATCTGTCATTTCAGCAGAGCCTTCAACACAGGAGGGATGTGGGTGGCCTTACTGTTATGTACAAGGCCAACACTGTCAAAGTACCACACATGGATCCACTTCGAGGACAGCGTGAAACAAGCTTCTATATCACAAGACGGGCAGAAAGCAGCAATTTCACTCTGGCTATACCCTTCTCCAGAACATCACTTCGTCTGAGATCATTTATCCCCAGGATGACTCGAGTATGGAACACATTCGTACAGCATTATGATGTCAACGAGATAAAGTCAGTTGATCAGATGAAAATGCTGGCCCACAGATGGCTCCAACTTTATCCTGTTCCCTACTTGTATGTCTCATAATAAAAATGCTTTCAAATGAGCTGATGTAGGTAAGAGCTCTTAGCTTGCCAATAAAGTTAGGAATCCTTAACCTGTAAATAGCTTGTCAATAAAGCTAGGGACCCTTAATCTAGCCTTGTCAAACCCTGTGTAAAAGAGAGAGAGAGAGTGAGTTAGGAACTTGTGGGGGAATTAAGTTGTTAGAAACTTGAGCCAGGTGGAAGAAGAGAGCCGGCTTTTCCAAGGAAGGATTTATGTTGATTGGAAATCGTATCGAAGGAGAGAAGACGAGAATAAGAGAAGATGGAGGTAGAGGAAGGAGCAAAAAAAGTGTAGACCAAGAAGCAGCAGGAGGAAGAGGAGAACGATGAGGTGAATTAATTACAAGGGAGAGGAGGGAAAGTGGAGTGAAAGGGGCAGCAGCAGCAGCAGCAGGACAAGGACAAGGATAAAGAAAAGGAAGAGAGGAAGTGAGGATAATGTGAAAAATAAGGAAAGGACTAGACAGATACAACAAAACATGCGATGAAGAATATGGCTAATGAGGACATGGAAATCAGACCACAGAATGGGTGGGAATCAAACCCTCGGCAGGCGAGCCTTAAAACTCACAGCAACCATGCAAATCAGCAGTAAGCAGTGAAAGAGGCGATTACGCAACTGTGTGCAGTAGCTCCAAGTTATTGTCACTAGCAACTAGAAGGTTGCAGCCATTCGTAACATGGAGCGGCAGGTAGTATATAGTACCAGCAGCAGCAGATAGCTAGTGGTAGTCAGAGGTGGCTAGTAGTAGAAGATGCCCATATTACGTAGTTGCTGGTAAACAGGAGAACGACAGTGGGAGCGCCTTCAGTTTACCACAGAAAGTCATGCAGCCGATGAACGAGAACTGACTCGTTACCTTCGGCAGTTTATTGACCAGTGTCTAATGAGGACATGGATAAAACAACTAAACCCACATCTTTGTCACTGGAGCTGATCATTATAGTCTTAAAATCATCCACAACAGCGTCAGCAAGATGTACCATCATTTTACTGTCTGCTTCCTCGTGGCTACAGGGTGTGAGCATGTTAATATTGTATGTCAGAGGTAAGTGCAGACGACTGATTAATCGGGAAGTCAGAGAGTTCTTTCTTGTTAGCATCATTCCTCAGAAATCTCTGCCAGATGGATGGAACAGAATTTGTGCTAATTACTCTAACACTTCTGTTTTGTGCCAGCTTTAAAATTATTTGGGAGATACTGGTTCCATATAACATCTAGTCGTTTTTCAAGGAGTAGTTGAGTTTGGACGCAAGAAATGCATACTCTGGAACAATAGTTATTGAATGTCTTTATATCAGTAGCAAGTCTTATTGTGTTCACAGCTGTTGTTCTATCGTGTATGATAACGTTCTGGTCTGCTGCAGCATTAGGTGGTTCAGTTTGTACCTCAAGACATTGAAGTAGATCAGACTTTTGAGTGGTTCTCATCTTACCACCTATACACAAGGATGGAGGGCAGGACTGGTTCTCATGACTGATAAAACCCATGATGTGGTAAATGGTTTTGAAACCGACAAGTTGAAGATTAAAACACTTATGCAACATATAGGAATCTTTATGAAGGAAACGTTTCGCCACACAGTGGCTTCTTCAGTCCAATACAAAGTAGAAATTGATAAGGAGAGAAGGAGTTTGAGTTAGTCAATTCCTCAACCTGGAATCGATGTGTTCAGTCGATCACTCTTGTAGAAAGTATAGAGTTATTCCCTTAAAGTCGTTCAGACTTGAAGTCTGAGTACGGTTGTTTTTCTACCACCGCTGCTGTGTATGCCATCAACAACAGCTTGATCTGTCACTATTACGCTATTATCAAAATTTAGGATTTTTCAGTTCAAATGGAAGTTTATTATGTCCACCACCGCATAGGTAATAATGAAGAAATTTTAATTGAAGAATTCATAAAAATATACTAATTGAGAACGAATAACGTGATTTTTTGCATCTTTAACTGTATCTGTTCTATTACCACAAGAGGTAACTGGTTTCATGTTTATTAGATGCTTGGAGCTTCAAAGCATAGCAAGAGATACCAAATTTTGAAAAAAATTTCAATATTTGAGAAAGATTTGGCAAATCAAAGCAAAGGATTTTTGGTAATGGCTGACAAAAGATGGCCGTCACTGACGTCACAGGTCGATTTCTGGATGACTCCATATCCAAAATGGCTTCGAATGTCTGCTTCACTGATCACACCAGTATTGCAGGGTTTCTTTTAGTGATAAAGTGCACTATTTTGACCTTCACCTCCTGCACTACAGGACCCTCTCATGTTGACTAAGATATATATATACACATGCGCGCGCAAAAGCACAAGCCATACGCACACACAGACACACGGCAGTATCTTATCAGCTTCTCCTCAGTGTCTGCCTCAGCGTCTACAGGTCATCTCAGGTCGAGCACTTCCTCAGCGCCCCAAGTTATCGGCTCATCCATCGGCTTCTTGTATTGGCTTCTTGTGTCATCAGCGACGTGGCTACTTATCGACTTCTCCATTGGTTGCTGTATCGGCTGCTCAAAGATTTCTTGGGTAGTTCATTTTGGGGTCTTGGTTATTTTTGTGGTGTCGTTGCTGTTTTGTGCTATTCTGTTGTGGTGCCGCGACTGTTTTGTGCTCTTCTGTTGTGGTGCCGTGACTGTTTTGTGCTCTTCTGTTGTGGTGCCGCGACTGTTTTGTGCTCCTGTGGCGGTGTCGTGGCTGTTTTGTGTTCTGTTGTGGCGTCGTAGCTGTTTAGTGCTCTACTGTTGTGGTGTCGCGGCTGTTTTGTGATCTGTTATGGTCTCGAGGATTGCTTGGGAACTCGTACCTTTTGGGGGATCTTGTGGCTGTTTCATGGTTTCGTGTCCTTCTTCTATTTGATCTGCGTCTTTATTTCATTTCGTGTTCACTGCTTGACCCATTTAATGGAGGTTTCCTGACGCTGGTGAAGGACTCTTCATTCAAGCTTTCCCTCCCTCCCTCCCTCACTCCCTCTCTCCATCCCTCCCTCCCTCACTCCCTCTCTCCCTCCCTCCCTCACTCCCTCTCTCCCTCCCTCCCTCACTCCCTCTCTCCCTCCCTCCCTAACCAGGATCAAGCTTGGTTATCTCTCATTTCCCAGTGCGTTGTATAACCCCAAGGGTCATGCAGCTTGACCCCTACTGTGTTTTCTACTTAAAAATCAGATGGTTACTCACCTTCTTAGCAATACTGGTAGTTGCTTTGAGGCTTTTCTAAGAAACTGTGGTACTTCTTAGTTCCTTTTCGGCGTTTACATACTAATCTGGTATTGAATGCCGGAAAACACATCAGCATTAAAAGTTTAAAGCCAACCAGAAGAGGCATTCTCCAGGCATTGCCGTGAAGCCAACTAAGTGCGCCCGTTTCATGCTATTCCTCTTGTGCTAGCTACTTTATGAGTTCGTTATGATGCTATAGTGCACATCTATTGGTGCTGGCTGCACGCCCTTCAACGTATGCAACACAGCCTGGCTCATCAAGAACTGAATTGTGGAACTCGTCAAATTCGTTCTGGGAGTCAGTTGAAGGTTTGTTGGTAAATTTCCTTACGCACGAGGAAAGGGAATTGAAAAACTGAGGCCCTCTGACACTTACCAAGTTCTTTCTTAGCGTGTTCACCGTTCTCTTGCTTTTTGTTGGAAGTACTTTGCACTGTTTACCAAGTTTCTTGATCTCATACAGTGATTTCAGTGTGAAGATTTAGGACCAGCCCATGTAGAATTATGCGGATGTTAATTATGATGTACCTTTGTCACCTACGCTCCAAGAGCACAGGAATCATCACTACCACGTCCCGATCTCAGATCAGGACTCCTTAATTGGAAAGAAAATATCATAGACCTAAGAACTATTAAGAAGTACAGTGCATATTGTGTATGATGAATGCAAGTATAAGCTTGTGAGATTTATTTGTCATTTTACATGATGATGAGATGGGAATAAAAGGTTTCAAGGAAAAATACTGAGATATCTCCATGAGTCTGCCTGTGTTTGCCTCTCCTTCCGTCTCAACCTTAATTTGTTATAATATAAAATAGGTAAGATGTGTTCCAATATATTTTGTTTTTAAAACAAAAGTGCTCGAATTCCCCTATACCATGAACCGTATATGAGGGTAATATCCTCTCTCAATAGCAATCCCGTTGGCCTTGTTTCCTTTTAGTGAATCGTATTGGGTCCTTATCGTCTAACTGATTGCTCCTTATGACTTCCTTATCGGTATTCCTATTGCTCATTATTGAATCTTTATCGGAGTTTTTTCTTCTGGTTCTTATTTAGACTTTGAGACTGGGTAGTGGCGGGGTCTCTTAAAGACTCGTAAAAGTCCGTGATTGCCTGCTTATACGTACTTATTTCTCTACACTGTTCAATTTGCAGTCTAAGTATTTCTTGTCTTAGCTCCTTTCGAATCCCAGTTCACTCCCACTGTTGTGTTGACACTCTGAATACTGTTATCTTAGTAAGTTCCAAAGTTCAGCCATTTGTAAGGTCGACCACTTCAACTTACCACTGAGTGAACATGGGCAATAGGTGTAAGAAAGCTTACCCACCCAACCTCTCTCCCCGACCCGTGCTCGAGCCCTGTTCTCAGGGTTGTGAACTGAAGGCACAACCTCGAAGCTACGAGCCATTTGTATTCTGTCAGCATCGGCGGCAAAAATCATTTACACATTTTACCTTTCACTTTTTCATTCATAAATTAAAACACATAAATAATCTAACATAGGAAACAAAATAACGGGAGGAAAACGCGAAGGGAATAAAATTGATTCATAAAATGAATTATAGAAAATCGACGTTCAGGAATAAATCCCCTAGAAAGATGAGAGAGAGAGAGAGAGAGAGAGAGAGAGAGAGAGAGAGAGAGAGAGAGAGAGAGAGAGAGAGAGAGAGAGAGAGAGAGAGAGAGTGGAGAGACAGAGAGAATGAGTGTGTGTGTGTGAGACAGTCAGAAACAGAGAGAGAGAGAACAGGGGCAGGATTTTATGATAAAAGAATCCTAATTATTGCTGCGGTTCTCTTGGGTCGGACAGTGAACTAACCTCACGCACTGGCAAAAAATTTGGAAGAGGAGAAAAAAAGAGGAGGTAGAGGAGGAGTAGGAAGAGAAGCGTGAAGAAGTAAGAGGGAAGATAAAAAGTAAGGGATAGAGGTGATGTGGAAAGAAGTAATAGATAAAGCATGGGAGGGAAGAAGATGAGGGTGGAAAAAGAAAAGGAACTGGAGGACGGAAGAGGAGATAACGAGGGGAGACAGAGAATTATATAAAGAAAAGAATGAAAGCAAAGATAATGTGTGCGAGGAAAATAAAAGGAAGAAAGAAGGGGAAATGAGGAAGTCCGGTAAATAAGGAAGCGAAGAAAGGAAAGAAAGAGAAAGAAGAAAAGCACTTTATACGAAAATGGAAATGAGTGAGAGAGATGAAGAATAAACCGAGCATAAAACCAAATTAAACAACCAAATAAAATAAATTTTCAATGAAATTAATCATACAACCAAATAAATCCATCATACAACCAAATAAATCCATCATACAACCAAATAAATCCATCATACAACCAAATAAATCCATCATACAACCAAATAAATCCATCATACAACCAAATAAATCCATCATACAACCAAATAAATCCATCATACAACCAAAATAAATCCATCATACAACCAAAATAAATCCATCATACAACCAAATAAATCCATCATACAACCAAATAAATCCATCATACAACCAAATAAATCCATCATACAACCAAATAAATCCATCATACAACCAAATAAATCCATCATACAACCAAATAAATCCATCATACAACCAAATAAATCCATCATACAACCAAATCCATCATACAACCAAATAAATCCATCATACAACCAAATAAATCCATCATACAACCAAATAAATCCATCATACAACCAAATAAATCCATCATACAACCAAATAAATCCATCATACAACCAAATAAATCCATCATACAACCAAATAGAAAGAAAACGTCCGGACAGATTGATAAAAGAACAAATATTGGTTGACAACCAAAAAGTAATTACCATCAGTCAGTAAAGCTTCACAGAAATAGAGATAATATGATAATTACTGACGGGGGCAATAAAACGAGCCACATTAGCAACCCAGAATTAATTGCCAGGAATGCGTGCAGCAGGAAGGTAATTAATCTTTTGAGAATGATATGCAAATTAGGAGATGAAAGAGAGAGAGAGAGAGAGGGGGGGAGGGGAGGGGGTAGGAGGAGAGGGATGGGATGGAATGCGTGGAAGAGACAGATAGGAGGAAAAATCTGAAGGCCTGTGACAAGGTTATCTGTTGTTACAACTCCTGTGTGTGGGGAAGGGAGGAAGAGGAGGTCAGAAATTGGATACTTGCAGAAGGCTCTCGTCCTAGCCTCCTCTCCCTTTTTTTCTCTCTCTCTTTCTTTCTTTCTTTCTTTCTCTCTCTCTCTCTCTCTCTCTCTCTCTCTCTCTCTCTCTCTCTCTCTCTCTCTCTCTCTCTCTCTCTCTCTCTCTCTCTCTCTCTCTCTCTCTTTTTACATAGGGTTTGATATGGTTAGGTTAAGGATCCCTATCTTTATTGATAAGCTATTTACAGGTTAAGGATTCCTAACTTTATTGACAAGCTAAGAGCTGTTACCTACATCAACTCATTTGAAAGCATTTTTATTGTTATGAAACATACAAGTTTTTTTTATTGTTATGAAACATACAACAGGATGAAGTTAGAGCCATCTGTGGGCCAGCATTTTCATTTGATCAAACTGACTTTATCTCGTTGACATCATAATGCTGTATGAATGTGTTCCAGACTCGAGTCATCCTGGGGATAAATTATCTCAGATGAAGTGATGTTCTGGAGAAGGATACAGCCAGAGTGAAGTTGCTGCTTTCTGCCCGTCTTGTGGTACAGAAGCTTGCTCCACGCTGTCCTGGAAGTGGATCCAGGTGTGGTACTTTGACAATATTGGCCTTGTACATAACAGTAAGGCCACTCACATCCCTCCTGTGTTGAAGGCTCTGCTGAAATAACAGATCTATCCAGGATGGGTCCAGGCGAGAGATGAGACGTCTTGCTTGGTTCTCTACTCTCTCTCTTTGTGGTCACGCTTGCTAAATGTGAGTGATTAGACATAACTATGTTGTTGTTTCGAAAGTTTAAGGATATTTAATAGGAAAGGAGGAAGTGGAAATTCAACTGTTGCTATTTCTGTTAGTAATATTATTATTTACTATTACTACAACTACTATTATCACCACCCCATCCATTACTATTACTGTTGTTACTACTACTACTACTGTTATTGCTACTGCTACTACTATTACTACTGCTACTACTATTACTACTGCTACTAGTGTTGCTGCTATTACTACTGCTCTTGGCCTTTCGAAGGACTACAAGATTTCATTGCTGCCTATGATAAACTTCATTACCTTACTATAGATTATCTTGATGCATTCATGAATTCAACTACACTGTGTAGTTGAATTCAACTACATTGTGTAGTTGAATTCAACTATATTGTGTAGTTGAATTCAACTACATTGTGTAGTTGAATTCAACTATATTGTGTAGTTGAATTCAACTACACTGTGTAGTAGAATTCATATGCAGTGCTTCCCTGGCTGCTTCTTAAAGTGCTTTGTTGTCTTGATGTTTGCAATATGAAAATGCAGTCTATTTCGGTGATCTATTATAGTGCACGTTTTTGTTGCTTCACCTGTCGCGAGGTTTCATGCAGTTTCTCAAATCATCGAACAGTTCATTACTCTACCTATTTTTTGAGTGTCACATTTTTCAGATCTGATGAAAATATGGTATAAGATCTTGCGTTTTCTATTTCCTAAAGGAGAAGAGGTTGTGCACACTGAATGGTGGCGTGTCTGACGGAGGTTGTGTACACTGAATGGTAGCGTGTCTGACTGAGGTTGTGCACACTGAATGGTAGCGTGTCTGACGGAGGTTGTGCACACTGAATGGTAGCGTGTCTGATTGAGGTTGTGTACTCTGAATGGTAGCGTGTCTGACTGAGGTTGTGCACACTGAATGGTAGCGTGTCTGATTGAGATTGTGCACACTGAATGGTAGCGTGTCTGACTGAGGTTGTGTACACTGAATGGTGGCGTGTCTGACTGAGGTTGTGCACACTGAATGGTAGCGTGTCTGACTGAGTTTGTGTACACTGAATGGTAGCGTGTCTGACTGAGGTTGTGCACACTGAATGGTAGCGTGTCTGACTGAGGTTGTGCACACTGAATGGTAGCGTGTCTGACTGAGGTTGTGCACACTGAATGGTAGCGTGTCTGACTGAGGTTGTGCACACTGAATGGTAGCGTGTCTGACTGAGGTTGTGCACACTGAATGGTGGGGTGTCTGACTGAGGTTGTGCACACTGAATGGTAGCGTGTCTGACTGAGGTTGTGCACACTGAATGGTGGGGTGTCTGACTGAGGTTGTGCACACTGAATGGTAGCGTGTCTGACTGAGGTTGTGTACACTGAATGGTGGGGTGTCTGACTGAGGTTGTGCACACTGAATGGTAGCGTGTCTGACTGAGGTTGTGCACACTGAATGGTAGCGTGTCTGACTGAGGTTGTGCACACTGAGTGGTGGGGTGTCTGACTGAGGTTGTGCACACTGAATGGTAGCGTGTCTGACTGAGGTTGTGCACACTGAACGGTGGGGTGTCTGACTGAGGTTGTGCACACTGAATGGTAGCGTGTCTGACTGAGGTTGTGCACACTGAATGGTAGCGTGTCTGACTGAGGTTGTGCACACTGAATGGTAGCGTGTCTGACTGAGGTTGTGCACACTGAATGGTGGGGTGTCTGACTGAGGTTGTGCACACTGAATGGTAGCGTGTCTGACGTAGGTTGTGCACACAGAATGGTAGCGTGTCTGACGGAGGTCGTGTACAGTGAATGGTAGCGTGTCTGACTGAGGTTATGTACGCAGAATCGTAGCGTGTCTGACGGAGGTTGTGTACGCTGAATGGTGGCGTGTTTGAATGAGGTTGTGTACACTGAATGGTAGCGTGTCTGACGGAGGTTGTGTACTCTGAATGGTAGCGTGTCTGACTGAGGTTGTGTACTCTGAATGGTAGCTTGTCTGACTGAGGTTGTGTACACTGAATGGTAGCGTGTCTGACTGAGGTTGTGTACTCTGAATGGTGGCGTGTCTGACTAAGGTTGTGTACTCTGAATGGTAGCGTGTCTGGCTGAGGTTGTGTACTCTGAATGGTAGGGTGTCTGACGAAGGTTGTGCACACTGAATGGTGGCGTGTCTGACTGAGGTTGTGCACACTGAATGGTAGCGTGTCTGACTGAGGTTGTGCACACTGAATGGTGGGGTGTCTGACTGAGGTTGTGCACACTGAATGGTAGCGTGTCTGACGGAGGTTGTACACACTGAATGTTAGCGTGTCTGACGTAGGTTGTGCACACTGAATGGTAGCGTGTCTGACTGAGATTGTGTACACTGAATGGTAGCGTGTCTGACTGAGGTTGTGCACACTGAATGGTGGCGTGTCTGACTGAGGTTGTGCACACTGAATGGTAGCGTGTCTGACTGAGGTTGTGCACACTGAATGGTAGCTTGTCTGACGGAGGTTGTGCACACTGAATGGTAGCGTGTCTGACGTAGGTTGTGCACACTGAATGGTAGCGTGTCTGACGTAGGTTGTGCACACTGAATGGTAGCGTGTCTGACGGAGGTTGTGTACACTGAATGGTAGCGTGTCTGACGGAGGTCGTGAACTCTAAATGGTGGCGTGTCTGACGGAGGTTGTGTACTCTAAATGGTGGCGTGTCTGACGGAGGTTGTGTACACTAAATGGTAGCGTGCCTGACGGAGGTCGTGTACACCGAATGGTAGCGTGTCTGACGGAGGTTGTGTACTCTGAATGGTAGCGTGTCTGACTTAGGTTATGTACGCAGAATCGTAGCGTGTCTGACGGAGGTTGTGTACACTGAATGGTAGCGTGTCTGACGGAGGTTGTGTACTCTGAATGGTAGCGTGTCTGACGGAGGTTGTGTACACCGAATGGTAGCGTGTCTGACGGAGGTTGTGTACTCTGAATTGTAGCGTGTATGACGGAGGTTGTGTACACCGAATGGTAGCGTGTATGACGGAGGTTGTGTACTCTGAATGGTAGCGTGTCTGACGGAGGTTGTGTACACTGAATGGTAGCGTGTCTGACGGAGGTTGTGTACTCTGAATGGTAGCGTGTCTGACGGAGGTTGTGTACTCTGAATGGTAGCGTGTCTGACGGAGGTTGTGTACACCGAATGGTAGCGTGTCTGACGGAGGTTGTGTACACTGAATGGTAGCGTGTCTGACTGAGGTTATGTACGCTGAATTGTAGCGTGTCTTACGGAGGTTGTGTACTCTGAATGGTAGCGTGTCTGACGGAGGTTGTGTACACTGAATGGTGGCGTGTTTGAATGAGGTTGTGTTCACTGAATGGTAGTGTGTCTGACGGAGGTTGTTTACTCTGAATGGTAGCGTGTCTGACTGAGGTTGTGTACTCTGAATCGTAGCTTGTCTGACTGAGGTTGTGTACACTGAATGGTGGGGTGTCTGACTGAGGTTGTGCACACTGAATGGTAGCGTGTCTGACTGAGGTTGTGCACACTGAACGGTGGGGTGTCTGACTGAGGTTGTGCACACTGAATGGTAGCGTGTCTGACTGAGGTTGTGCACACTGAATGGTAGCGTGTCTGACTGAGGTTGTGCACACTGAATGGTAGCGTGTCTGACTGAGGTTGTGCACACTGAATGGTGGGGTGTCTGACTGAGGTTGTGCACACTGAATGGTAGCGTGTCTGACGTAGGTTGTGCACACAGAATGGTAGCGTGTCTGACGGAGGTCGTGTACAGTGAATGGTAGCGTGTCTGACTGAGGTTATGTACGCAGAATCGTAGCGTGTCTGACGGAGGTTGTGTACACTGAATGGTGGCGTGTTTGACTGAGGTTGTGTACACTGAATGGTAGCGTGTCTGACGGAGGTTGTGTACGCTGAATGGTGGCGTGTTTGAATGAGGTTGTGTACACTGAATGGTAGCGTGTCTGACGGAGGTTGTGTACTCTGAATGGTAGCGTGTCTGACTGAGGTTGTGTACTCTGAATGGTAGCTTGTCTGACTGAGGTTGTGTACACTGAATGGTAGCGTGTCTGACTGAGGTTGTGTACTCTGAATGGTGGCGTGTCTGACTAAGGTTGTGTACTCTGAATGGTAGCGTGTCTGGCTGAGGTTGTGTACTCTGAATGGTAGCGTGTCTGACGGAGGTTGTGCACACTGAATGGTGGCGTGTCTGACTGAGGTTGTGCACACTGAATGGTAGCGTGTCTGACTGAGGTTGTGCACACTGAATGGTGGCGTGTCTGACTGAGGTTGTGCACACTGAATGGTGGGGTGTCTGACTGAGGTTGTGCACACTGAATGGTAGCGTGTCTGACGGAGGTTGTACACACTGAATGTTAGCGTGTCTGACGTAGGTTGTGCACACTGAATGGTAGCGTGTCTGACTGAGATTGTGTACACTGAATGGTAGCGTGTCTGACTGAGGTTGTGCACACTGAATGGTGGCGTGTCTGACTGAGGTTGTGCACACTGAATGGTAGCGTGTCTGACTGAGGTTGTGCACACTGAATGGTAGCTTGTCTGACGGAGGTTGTGCACACTGAATGGTAGCTTGTCTGACGGAGGTTGTGCACACTGAATGGTAGCGTGTCTGACGTAGGTTGTGCACACTGAATGGTAGCGTGTCTGACGGAGGTTGTGTACACTGAATGGTAGCGTGTCTGACGGAGGTCGTGAACTCTAAATGGTGGCGTGTCTGACGGAGGTTGTGTACTCTAAATGGTGGCGTGTCTGACGGAGGTTGTGTACACTAAATGGTAGCGTGCCTGACGGAGGTCGTGTACACCGAATGGTAGCGTGTCTGACGGAGGTTGTGTACTCTGAATGGTAGCGTGTCTGACTTAGGTTATGTACGCAGAATCGTAGCGTGTCTGACGGAGGTTGTGTACACTGAATGGTAGCGTGTCTGACGGAGGTTGTGTACTCTGAATGGTAGCGTGTCTGACGGAGGTTGTGTACACCGAATGGTAGCGTGTCTGACGGAGGTTGTGTACTCTGAATTGTAGCGTGTATGACGGAGGTTGTGTACACCGAATGGTAGCGTGTATGACGGAGGTTGTGTACTCTGAATGGTAGCGTGTCTGACGGAGGTTGTGTACACTGAATGGTAGCGTGTCTGACGGAGGTTGTGTACTCTGAATGGTAGCGTGTCTGACGGAGGTTGTGTACTCTGAATGGTAGCGTGTCTGACGGAGGTTGTGTACACCGAATGGTAGCGTGTCTGACGGAGGTTGTGTACACTGAATGGTAGCGTGTATGATGGAGGTTGTGTACACTGAATGGTAGCGTGTCTGACTGAGGTTATGTACGCTGAATTGTAGCGTGTCTTACGGAGGTTGTGTACTCTGAATGGTAGCGTGTCTGACGGAGGTTGTGTACACTGAATGGTGGCGTGTTTGAATGAGGTTGTGTTCACTGAATGGTAGTGTGTCTGACGGAGGTTGTGTACTCTGAATGGTAGCGTGTCTGACTGAGGTTGTGTACTCTGAATGGTAGCTTGTCTGACTGAGGTTGTGTACACTGAATGGTGGGGTGTCTGACTGAGGTTGTGCACACTGAATGGAAGCGTGTCTGACTGAGGTTGTGCACACTGAATGGTGGCGTGTCTGACTGAGGTTGTGCACACTGAATGGTAGCGTGTCTGACTGAGGTTGTGCACACTGAATGGTAGCATGTCTGACGGAGGTTGTGCACACTGAATGGTAGCGTGTCTGACGTAGGTTGTGCACACTGAATGGTAGCGTGTCTGACGGAGGTTGTGTACACTGAATGGTAGCGTGTCTGACGGAGGTCGTGAACTCTAAATGGTGGCGTGTCTGACGGAGGTTGTGTACTCTAAATGGTGGTGTGTCTGACGGAGGTTGTGTACACTAAATGGTAGCGTGTCTGACGGAGGTCGTGTACACCGAATGGTAGCGTGTCTGACGGAGGTTGTGTACTCTGAATGGTAGCGTGTCTGACTTAGGTTATGTACGCAGAATCGTAGCGTGTCTGACGGAGGTTGTGTACACTGAATGGTAGCGTGTCTGACGGAGGTTGTGTACTCTGAATGGTAGCGTGTCTGACGGAGGTTGTGTACACCGAATGGTAGCGTGTCTGATGGAGGTTGTGTACTCTGAATTGTAGCGTGTATGACGGAGGTTGTGTACACCGAATGGTAGCGTGTATGACGGAGGTTGTGTACTCTGAATGGTAGCGTGTCTGACGGAGGTTGTGTACACTGAATGGTAGCGTGTCTGACGGAGGTTGTGTACTCTGAATGGTAGCGTGTCTGACGGAGGTTGTGTACTCTGAATGGTAGCGTGTCTGACGGAGGTTGTGTACACCGAATGGTAGCGTGTCTGACGGAGGTTGTGTACACTGAATGGTAGCGTGTATGACGGAGGTTGTGTACACTGAATGGTAGCGTGTCTGACTGAGGTTATGTACGCTGAATTGTAGCGTGTCTGACGGAGGTTGTGTACTCTGAATGGTAGCGTGTCTGACGGAGGTTGTGTACACTGAATGGTGGCGTGTTTGAATGAGGTTGTGTTCACTGAATGGTAGTGTGTCTGACGGAGGTTGTGTACTCTGAATGGTAGCGTGTCTGACTGAGGTTGTGTACTCTGAATGGTAGCTTGTCTGACTGAGGTTGTGTACACTGAATGGTGGGGTGTCTGACTGAGGTTGTGCACACTGAATGGTAGCGTGTCTGACTGAGGTTGTGCACACTGAATGGTGGCGTGTCTGACTGAGGTTGCGCACACTGAATGGTAGCGTGTCTGACTGAGGTTGTGCACACTGAATGGTAGCGTGTCTGACTGAGGTTGTGCGCACTGAATGGTAGCGTGTCTGACTGAGGTTGTGTACACTGAATGGTAGCGTGTCTGACTGAGGTTGTGTACTCTGAATGGTAGCGTGTCTGACGGAGGTCGTGAACTCTAAATGGTGGCGTGGCTGACGGAGGTTGTGTACTCTAAATGGTGGCGTGTCTGACGGAGGTTGTGTACACTAAATGGTAGCGTGTCTGACGGAGGTCGTGTACACTGAATGGTAGCGTGTCTGACTTAGGTTATGTACGCAGAATCGTAGCGTGTCTGACGGAGGTTGTGTACACTGAATGGTAGCGTGTCTGACGGAGGTTGTGTACTCTGAATGGTAGCGTGTCTGACGGAGGTTGTGTACACCGAATGGTTGCGTGTATGACGGAGGTTGTGTACTCTGAATTGTAGCGTGTATGACGGAGGTTGTGTACACCGAATGGTAGCGTGTATGACGGAGGTTGTGTACTCTGAATGGTAGCGTGTCTGACGGAGGTTGTGTACACTGAATGGTAGCGTGTCTGACGGAGGTTGTGTACTCTGAATGGTGAAGATTGAAACACTTATGCAGCATATGGGAATCTTTATTCAGGAAACGTTTCGCCACACAGTGGCTTCATCAGTCCAATACAAAGAGGAAGGCGTAAAGAGAGGAGGAGTATGAGGTAATCAGTCCCTCAGCCTGGAGTCGATGTGTTCAGTCCATCAACCTTTGGACGAAGACCTACTTCGACTAGTGGATGGTACCACTATGACCCCCGCCTCCGACTGCTTCACCTCACCTCACTACAGTATATAAGCCACGTCTACGGCCCTATGCTGTACATTCTACAAGATTGATGGACTGAACACATCGACTCCAGGTTGAGGGACTGATTACCTCATACTCCTCCTCTCTTTACGCCTTCCTCTTTGTATTGGACTGATGAAGCCACTGTGTGGCGAAACGTTTCCTGAATAAAGATTCCCATATGCTGCATAAGTGTTTCAATCTTCAACTTGTCGGTTTTTCAAACCATTCATCACACTCTGAATGGTAGCGTGTCTGACGGAGGTTGTGTATTCTGAATGGTAGCGTGTATGACGGAGGTTGTGTACACTGAATGGTAGCGTGTCTGACGGAGGTTGTGTACTCTGAATGGTAGCGTGTCTGACGGAGGTTATGTACACAATGGTAGCGTGTATGACGGAGGTTGTGTACTCTGAATGGTAGCGTGTCTGAATGAGGTTATGTACACTGAATGGTAGCGTGTCTGACGGAGGTTGTGTACACTGAATGGTAGCGTGTCTAACGGAGGTTGTGTACTCTGAATGGTAGCGTGTCTGACGGAGGTTATGTATACTGAATGATACCGTGTATGACGGAGGTTGATTACTCTGAATGGTAGCGTGTCTGACTGAGGTTATGTACGCTGAATTGTAGCGTGTCTGACGGAGGTTGTGTACTCTGAATGGTAGCGTGTCTGACGGAGGTTGTGTACTCTGAATGGTAGCGTGTCTGATGGAGGTTATCTACACTGAATGGTAGCGTGTCTGACGGAGATTGTGTACTCTGAATGATACCGTGTATGGCGGAGGTTGTGTACTCTGAATGGTAGCGTGTCTGACTGAGGTTATGTACGCTGAATTGTAGCGTGTCTGGCGGAGGTTGTGTACGCTGATTGGTAGCGTGTCTGACGGAGGTTGTGTACACTGAATGGTAGCGTGTATGACGGAGGTTATGTGCGCTGAATGGTAGCGTGTCTGACGGAGGTTGTGTACGCTGAATGGCAGCGTGTCTGACTGAGGTTATGTACACTGAATGGTAGCGTGTATGACGGAGGCCGTGTGCACTGAATGGTAGCGTGTATGACGGAGGCCGTGTGCACAGAATGGTAGCGTGTCTGACTGAGGTGATGTACGCTAAATTGTAGCGTGTATGACGGAGGTTGTGTACGCTGAATGGTAACATGTCTGTCGGAGGTTGTGTACGCTGAATGATAGCGTATTTGACTGAGGTTGTGAACACTGAATGGTAGCGTGTCTGACTGAGGTTGTGTACACTGAATGGTAGCGTGTCTGACTGAGGTTATGTACGCTGAATGGTAGCGTGTCTGACTGAGGTTGTGTACGCTGAATGGTACCGTGTCTGACGGAGGTTATGTACGCTGAATGGTAGCGTGTATGACTGAGGTTATGTACGCTGAATGGTAGCGTGTTTGACGGAGGTTGTGTACGCTGAATGGTAGCGTGTCTGACGGAGGTTATGTACGCTGAATGGTAGCGTGTTTGACGGAGGTTGTGTACGCTGAATGGTAGCGTGTCTGACTGAGGTTATGTACGCTGAATGTTAGCGTGTTTGACGGAGGTTGTGTACGCTGAATGGTAGCGTGTCTGACGGAGGTTGTGTACGCTGAATGGTAGCGTGTATGACGGAGGCTGTGTACGCTGAATGGTAGCGTGTCTGAGGTTATGTACGCTGAATGGTAGCGTGCCTGACGGAGATTGTGTACGCTGAATGGTAGCGTGCCTGACGGAGGTTGTGTACGCTGAATGGTAGCGTGTCTGACGGAGGTTGTGTACGCTGAATGGTAGCGTGTCTGACGGAGGTTGTGTACGCTGAATGGTAGCGTGTCTGACGGAGGTTGTGTACGCTGAATGGTAGCGTGTCTGACGGAGGTTGTGTACGCTGAATGGTAGCGTGTCTGACGGAGGCTGTGTACGCTGAATGGTAGCGTGTCTGACGGAGGTTGTGTACGCTGAATGGTAGCGTGTCTGACGGAGGCTGTGTACGCTGAATGGTAGCGTGTCTGACGGAGGTTGTGTACGCTGAATGGTAGCGTGTCTGACGGAGGTTGTGTACGCTGAATGGTACCGTGTCTGACGGAGGTTGTGTACGCTGAATGGTAGCGTGTCTGACGGAGGTTGTGTACGCTGAATGGTAGCGTGTCTGACGGAGGTTGTGTACGCTGAATGGTACCGTGTCTGACGGAGGTTGTGTACGCTGAATGGTAGCGTGTCTGACGGAGGTTGTGTACGCTGAATGGTACCGTGTCTGACGGAGGTTGTGTACGCTGAATGGTAGCGTGTCTGACGGAGGTTGTGTACGCTGAATGGCAGCGCACTCTGATGACTCCTTGCGCTGAATAACCTACACGAGTATTCCGCTTCTCGCGTTTTTTTTTTTTATTGTGTGTTAAGTACTGAACTCGTGTGGGTCATACATCACAAGGCGTGATAGAAGCTCGATCCTCCTCCCTCTAATGGCGAGACAACAAAGCGTTGTTCTTCGCTTCACATACAACATATCATAACGCAAATTAAAATGTCATTGTTGTGTCTTGTGTTTTGTACTCTGTTGTTGAAGATATGAAACCAAAAATTCTATTATCTTTGCTCTCTCCAAGAGTACACATTATAGTATCTACATTTTTGCTCCATGGCGAGTAGCTCTCAACTAGGGGAGAAAGGCAAAGAAGGTACAAGAGAAAAGGGAAGAGTAAGAGGGAAAGGGAGGATGAGTTGGGAGGAGGAAGGGGAAGGGAGAGGCACATTGTAAACGGCGCCACAAATTCACCGGTGTAATCCCCACCAAAGGTCACAATGACCTCGCAAACTAACCCAGAACTCCAAACACAAATACACACAGCACCTCCCCCCCCCCTCTTCCAGACAGAGACAAGCTCACACACACACACACACACACACACGCACACGCACACGCACACTCACACACACACACACACACACACACACACACACACACACACACACACACATACATACACACACACATACACACACACACACACACACACACACACACACACACACACACACACACACACATACATACACACACACATACACACACACACACACACACACACACACACACACACACACACACACACACACACACACACACACACACACACACACACACTCATACATACACACCAACAAGTGCTGGATGACATACAACTGAGGAGATGAAGCTGCTGAGTGACCTTGATACCTCAAAGGCAATGGGACCGAACAACATCTCCCCATGGGTCCTTATAGAGGGAGCAGAAATGCTGTGTGTCCCATTAACCACAATCTTCAACACATCCCCTGAAACTAGACAACTACCTGAGGTATGAAAGATGGCAAATGTAGTTCCCATTTTTAAAAAAGGAGACAGAAAAGAGGCGCTAAACTACAGACCAGTGTCACTGACGTGTATAGTATCCAAAGTCATGGAGAAGATTATCAAGAGGAGAGTGGTAGAGTACCTGGAATGGAACAAAAGTATAAATGACAACCAGCACGGTTTCATGGAAGGCAATTCCTGTGTCACAAACCTTCTGGAGTTTTATGACAAAGTAATAGAAGTAAAAGACGAGAGAGAGGGATGGGTTGATTGCATCTTCTTGCACTGCAAGAAGGCCTTCGACACAGTTCCTCACAAGAAATTAGTGCAGAAACTAGAGGATCAGGCGCGTATAACAGGAAGGGCACTTCAATGGATCAGAGAATACCTGACAGGGAGGCAACAACGAGTCATGGTGCGTGATGAGGTATCACAGTGGGCACCTGTGACGAGCGGGGTCCCACAGGGGTCGGTCCTAGGACCAGTGCTATTTTTGGTATACGTGAATGACATGATGGAAGGGATAGACTCAGAGGTGTCCCTGTTCGCAGATGATGTGAAGTTAATGAGGAGAAATAAATCAGATGAGGATCAGGCAGACCTTCAAAGAGACCTGGACAGGCTGGACACGTGGTCCAGCAGCTGGCTTCTCGAATTCAACCCTGCCAAATCCAAAGTCATGAAGATTGGAGAAGGGCAAAGAAAACTGCAGACGGAGTATAGGCTAGGTGGCAAACGACTGCAAACCTCGCTCAAGGAGAAAGATCTTGGCGTGATTATAACACCGAGCACGTCTCCGGAAGTACACGTCAACCAGGTAACTGCTGCAGCATATGGGCGCCTGGCAAACCTGAGATTAGCATTCCGATACCTAAGTAAGGAATCTTTCAAGACACTGTACACCGTGTACGTCAGGCCCATACCGGAGTATGCAGCACCAGTTTGGAACCCGCACCGGGTCAAGCACGTTAAGAAATTAGAGAAAGTGCAAAGGTTTGCGACAAGGTTAGTTCCAAAGCTAAGGGAAATGTCCTACGAAGAAAGGTTGAGGGAAATCGGCCTGACGACACTGGAGGACAGGAGGGATAGGGGAGACATGATAACAACATACAAAATACTGCGTGGAATAGGCAAGGTGGACAGAGACAAGATGTTCCAGAGAGGGGACACAGAAACAAGGGGTCACTCTTGGAAGCTGAAGACTCAGATGAATCACAGGGATGTTAGGAAGCAGTTCTTCAGTTACTGAGTGGTCAGGAAGTGGAACAGTCTGGCGAGCGATGTAGTGGAGGCAGGTACCATACATAGCTTTAAGACGAGGTATGATAAAGCTCATGGAGCAGGGAGAGGACCTAGTAGCGTTCAGTGAAGAGGTGGGGCCAGGAGCTGAGTCTCGACTCCTGCAACTACAATTAGGTGGGTACGATTTGGTGAGTACATACAAACACAAACACACACACAAACACACACACACACACACACACACACACACACACACACACACACACACACACACACACACACACACACACACACACACACACACACACACAAATGGAACAACAAGCAGCAGAGCCCAAGCTCACGGAGATAACAGATGCAATTTTCCCAGTTGTATATCAAATTATGAGGAAGGGTAGAGGATCAAGTTACTACTAGTGGACAAAGCGATGGTGGACTCCATAGTAGAAACAGCAACGAGAGCCCAAGCGAACAGTTCACAGCTACTGATCAATGGAGAGTCTGACCACAAGGAAACAGACTGAGAAAATTAGGAGCCACACTGGAGGACCGGAAATGTGAAAGGTTAAGATGTTGGAGGTGATGATGGAAGATAAGATAAGATAAGATAAGATTTCGTTCGGATTTTTAACCCCGGAGGGTTAGCCACCCAGGATAACCCAAGAAAGTCAGTGGGTCATCGAGGACTGTCTAACTTATTTCCATTGGGGTCCTTAATCTTGTCCCCCAGGATGCAACCCACACCAGTCGACTAACACCCAGGTACCTATTTGCTGCTAGGTGAACAGGACAATAGGTGTAAGGAAACGTGTCGGAATTTCCACCCGCCGGGAATCGAACCCGGGCCCTCCGTGTGTGAAGCGGGAGCTTTAGCCACCAGACCACCGGGCCACGTGTAAACATGTGTAAACATGTCAGGAACTCAACCAGGAACATAGGAGGATATGAACCAGCAATGTTGTACCTAGTTCTCGCCCTAAATGAATCTAACATAGGTGAAATAGAATATGAGAGAAACTTCGGTGCTAATGTCCACACAGCGCTAAGTTTCCAGTACCTTACATAAGTAAATATGGAGAGAAACAGCGCAGGAAAAAAGGGAGAAACCAGACTTCAGATGACGACAATCCGCAGGTATGAGACAATTCCTGAAGGAAGTTGAGTGGGAAAGGGAATTAGATGGAAAGGAAAGGAATGCAGTATTGAAGCATTTAACTGCAAAGTGCCAGGAGGCACAAAGGAAATTCATACCACCACATTTCATTAAAATCTCACCCTCCCCCCACCCTTCCTCCATGTTTAAATTTGCTTAACACTATCAAAGCAAATTAAACACGACAAAATTAAAGTTTTTACTAGACAAAAAAATTATATGACTGTACACGTTGAACGAGAAGAAGGCAGTTTGAAACTGAAGCAGATGGTTTTGTACGTTGTGTTGCAGGCTTCATCCTTGGAGGCTGCCGGCCAACGTCTTGCAAGAAAGCGAACGCTATGAGGAAGAATTGTGAGGAAAGTTTTGCAAGTCTTCTGTCTTCAGGCTTACTGCTGCTTTGCCGGAACAAGGAAAGTACGAAGGGCCAAGATGAGTTTAGCACATGCTTGCTCTCTCTCTCTCTCTCTCTCTCTCTCTCTCTCTCTCTCTCTCTCTCTCTCTCTCTCTCTCTCTCTCTCTCTCTCTCTCTCTCTCTCTCTCTCTCTCTCTCTCTCTCTCTCTCTCTCCGTCTTCTACTCCGGAATAAAGTGAGTAAGATACCTACAGAAAATCTCCTTGTTTTGGTTCTCCCATTTCCTAAACGAACAACAGAAACATAAAAAAAAAAGTAGCACAAAACATTCGCTCTCACACGAACTCAGTTCCTGAAAAGTTTTGCAAACATCGGACTTACTTCCAGCTCCTTCAAGACCTGTGAAACATGTACAACAGATGTGACAAAACAAGTTCCTGAAGGTATTCGTCTCAAATAATCCTACCACAACCGCGAGGAAACTATGATAATTAGATTTAAAGAGTGAGTGAGAGAGAGAGAGAGAGAGAGAGAGAGAGAGAGAGAGAGAGAGAGAGAGAGAGAGAGAGAGAGAGAGAGTGAACCAGGGTTAACTTACTAATTAAGAATCGGTGGCAACACAACTCATAAACCAGGAGAGCGTTGGCCTTCTATCTGATCCCTCGAGCATTTCAACATTCCTTCTGACCCTATGTATTACGACTTTTTCTGCTTTGCGTAGGTTCTTGCATGCGTAAGGTGGGAGCGTAAGCTCTTGCAGGCGAGAGCGTATGACTTCGTAAAACATTCAAACTCTGCGAGGCCAAAAGACGCCATTTGCCCAAATTGCCTGAGAGACGACCTGAGCTCACGAAGAGTTTCTCTACAATTTTCATCCTCAAATTTAGTCTCTTGCTTACTTTGTCTAGTTTACAGTCTTTCATTTACAGTCTTTTTTTTACATTCAGCTTTTTACAGTCTCTTATTTACGTTGTTTAATCTGTAGTTAGTAGTAAATTGTTCTTAGTTTGCAGCGTCGTTTACAACCTTTGACTTGCAGTCTCAGGTTTACATTCTTCACTATGCAACCTCTTTATTTATAGTTTCTATGGTCCTGTTTGAAATATCTAGTGTAAACTTTATAGTTTAATCTCTAGTTTAACCTCTGGTCTACGCTCTCTGGTTTATAGTTTAATATTAAGTCTACACTCTCCAGTTTACACGCTCTATTTTACAGTAATTTACAATCAATAGTTTACAGTCTCAAGTTTTTTACATCAAACTGACAGTCGTCCAGAAGTTATTCAACAGCAGCTTCTTACGAACGACTTTAAAGTTCAAGTTTCTTACGTTCACAGCAACATACTGTAAATATTACTATTTTTTTACTTGGAGAAAAAAGGATAAAAGTTTTATATCGTGAGCGATATAACGTAAGCGAATGCGCTTGGAATTTCACTACTCTTTCACAGTGGTTGTTTTGCATATTTTAAAATCACCTGTTTACTGTAATCTTATTGCATATATATATATATATATATATATATATATATATATATATATATATATATATATATATATATATATATATATATATATATATATATATATACGTATATATATATATATATATATATATATATATATATATATATATATATATATATATATATATATATATATATATATATATATATATATATATATATATATATGTCGTGCCGAATATGTAAAACTGGTCAATTAGCAAGAGCTCATTTAAAATTAATCCCTTTCTGAAATTTTCTCTTATATGTTTAAAGATATATTTTTTTCATTAATGTTAATGCAAAAAATTTTAATTTTGCTCCAAAAGAATCTTAGAAAACTTACCTAACCTTATTATATCAAGAACAATTTATTTTAGCCTAACCCAACTAAATATATTTTAATACGTTTACAATAATTTAGTACTAAACAAACACAATCAAATATATTTTTTTCGTTAGGTTCAGAATGATTTTGGTGAAATTATTGCATACACAAATTTTCACTTGTCCTATATGGCAAGAGGAGCGTTGTTATTTAAGCCAAGATCGCAAGTTCTGCCTATTCGGCCCGACATATATATATATATATATATATATATATATATATATATATATATATATATCTATATATATATATATATATATATATATATATATGTATATATATATATATATATATATATATATATATATATATATATATATATATATATATATATATATATATATATATGTGTGTGTCGTGCAAAATATGTAAAACTGGTCAATTAGCAAGAACTCATTTAAAATTAAGTCCTTTCTAAAATTTTCTCTTATATGTTTAAAGATATATTTTTTTCATTAATGTTAATGTAAAAATGTTTAATTTTGCTCCAAAAGAACCTTAGAAAACTTACCTAACCTTATTATAACAAGAACAATTTATTTTAGTCTAACCCAACTAAATATATTTTAGATTTGTTTACAATAATTTAATACTAAACAAACACAGTGAAATATATTTTTCTCGTTAGGTTTAGAATGATTTTGGCGACATTATTGCATACACAAATTTTCACTTGTCGTATATGGCTAGATGAGCGTTGCTATTTAAGCCAAGATTGCAAGTTCTGCCTATTCGGCACGACATATATATATATATATATATATATATATATATATATATATATATATATATATATATATATATATATATATATATATATTTCTTATCACACTGGACGATTCCCACCAAGGCAGGGTGGCCCGAAAAAGAAAAACTTTCACCATCATTCACTCCATCACTGTCTTGCCAGAAGGGTGCTTTACACTACAGTTTTTAAACTGCAACATTAACACCCCTCCTTCAGAGTGCAGGCACTGTACTTCCCATCTCCAGGACTCAAGTCCGGCCTGCCGGTTTCCCTGAACCCCTTCATAAATGTTACTTTGCTCACACTCCAACAGCACGTCAAGTATTAAAAACCATTTGTCTCCATTCATTCCTATCAAACACGCTCACGCATGCCTGCTGGAAGTCCAAGCCCCTCGCACGCAAAACCTCCTTTACCCCCTCCCTCCAACCTTTCTTAGGCCGACCCCTACCCGGCCTTCCTTCCACTACAGACTGATACACTCTTGAAGTCATTCTGTTTCGCTCCATTCTCTCTACATGTCCGAACCACCTCAACAACCCTTCCTTAGCCCTCTGGACAACAGTTTTGGTAATCCCGCACCTCCTCCTAACTTCCAAACTACGAATTCTCTGCGTTACATTCACACCACACATTGCCCTCAGATATGACATTTCCACTGCCTCCAGCCTTCTCCTCGCTGCAACATTCATCACCCATGCTTCACACCCATATAAGAGCGTTGGTAAAACTATACTCTCATACATTCCCCTCTTTGCCTCCAAGGACAAAGTTCTTTGTCTCCACAGACTCCTAAGTGCACCACTCACCCTTTTCCCCTCATCAATTCTATGATTCACCTCATCTTTCATAGACCCATCCGCTGACACGTCCACTCCCAAATATCTGAATACATTCACCTCCTCCATACTCTCTCCCTCCAATCTGATATCCAATCTTTCATCACCTAATCTTTTTGTTATCCTCATAACCTTACTCTTTCCTGTATTCACCTTTAATTTTCTTCTTTTGCACACCCTACCAAATTCATCCACCAATCTCTGCAACTTCTCTTCAGAATCTCCCAAGAACACAGTGTCATCAGCAAAGAGCAACTGTGAGAACTCCCACTTTATGTGTGATTCTTTATCTTTTAACTCCACGCCTCTTGCCAAGACCCTCGCATTTACTTCTCATACAACCCCATCTATAAATATATTAAACAACCATCTTGATATCACACATCCTTGTCTAAGGCCTACTTTTACTGGGAAATAATTTCCCTCTTTCCTACATACTCTAACTTGAGCCTCACTATCCTCGTAAAAACTCTTCATTGCTTTCAGTAACCTACCTCCTACACCATACACCTGCAACATCTGCCTCATTGCCCCCCTATCCATACGCCTTTTCCAAATCCATAAATGCCACAAAGACCTCTTTAGCCTTATCTAAATACTGTTCACTTATATGTTTCACTGTAAACACCTGGTCCACACATCCCCTACCTTTCCTAAAGCCTCCTTGTTCATCTGCTATCCTATTCTCCGTCTTACTCCTAATTCTTTCAATAATAACTCTACCATACACTTTACCAGGTATACTCAACAGACTTATCCCCCTATAATTTTTGCACTCTCTTTTATCCCCTTTGCCTTTATACAAAGGAACTATGCATGCTCTCTGCCAATCCCTAGGTACCTTACCCTCTTCCATACATTTATTAAATAATTGCATCAACCACTCCAAAACTATATCCCCACCTGCTTTTAACATTTCTATCTTTATCCCATCAATCCCGGCTGCCTTACCCCTTTCATTTTACCTACTGCCTCACGAACTTCCCCCACACTCACAACTGGCTCTTCCTCACTCCTACAAGATGTTA
Source organism: Cherax quadricarinatus (assembly GCF_038502225.1). NCBI lineage: Eukaryota > Metazoa > Arthropoda > Malacostraca > Decapoda > Parastacidae > Cherax > Cherax quadricarinatus. Next base: position 26,858,881 of record NC_091300.1, on the reverse strand, counting down.
TTCCTCCTTGCCCTATACACGAAATCACAGCTTCCCTAACTTCATCAACATTTAACAATTCCTGAAAATATTCCCTCCATCTTCCCAATACCTCTAACTCTCCATTTAATAACTCTCCTCTCCTATTTTTAACTTACAAATCCATTTGTTCTCTAGGCTTTCTTAACTTGTTAATCTCACTCCAAAACTTTTTCTTATTTTCAACAAAATTCGTTGATAACATCTCACCCACTCTCTCATTTGCTCTCTTTTTACATTGCTTCACCACTCTCTTAACCTCTCTCTTTTTCTCCATATACTCTTCCCTCCTTGCATCACTTCTGCTTTGTAAAAACTTCTCATATGCTAACTTTTTCTCCCTTACTACTCTCTTTACATCATCATTCCAGCAATCGCTCCTCTTCCCTCCCGCACCCACTTTCCTGTAACCACAAACTTCTGCTGAATACTCTAACACTACATTTTTAAACCTACCCTATACCTCTTCGACCCCATTGCCTATGCTCTCATTAGCCCATCTATCCTCCAATAGCTGTTTATATCTTACCCTAACTGCCTCCTCTTTTAGTTTATAAACCTTCACCTCTCTCTTCACTGATGCTTCTATTCTCCTTGTATCCCATCTACCTTTTACTCTCAGTGTAGCTACAACTAGAAAGTGATCTGATATATCTGTGGCATTATCCTTTAAAGATAATGCCAAAAGTCTTTAGATATATAAGTCAATCTGATTACATAGAACCTAATTTATATATATATATATATATATATATATATATATATATATATATATATATATATATATATATATATATATATATATATATATATAAAATGGGATTAAATCTGGAGTATCTGAGAGAGTTAGAGCAAAGGAAGGGGTAGCAGTAATGTTAAATGATCAGTTATGGAAGGAGAAAAGAGAATATGAATGTGTAAATTCAAAAATTATGTGGATTAAAGTAAAGGTTGGATGCGAGAAGTGGGTCATAATAAGCGTGTATGCACCTGGAGAAGAGAGGAATGCAGAGGAGAGAGAGAGATTTTGGGAGATGTTAAGTGAATGTATAGGAGCCTTTGAACCAAGTGAGAGAGTAATTGTGGTAGGGACTTGAATGCTAAAGTAGGAGAAACTTTTAGAGAGGGTGTGGTAGGTAAGTTTGGGGTGCCAGGTGTAAATGATAATGGGAGCCCTTTGATTGAACTTTGTATAGAAAGGGGTTTAGTTATAGGTAATACATATTTTAAGAAAAAGAGGATAAATAAGTATACACGATATGATGTAGGGCGAAATGACAGTAGTTTGTTGGATTATGTATTGGTAGATAAAAGACTGTTGAGTAGACTTCAGGATGTACATGTTTATAGAGGGGCCACAGATATATCAGATCACTTTCTAGTTGTAGCTACACTGAGAGTAAAAGGTAGATGGGATACAAGGAGAATAGAAGCATCAGGGAAGAGAGAGGTGAAGGTTTATAAACTAAAAGAGGAGGCAGTTAGGGTAAGATATAAACAGCTATTGGAGGATAGATGGGCTAATGAGAGCATAGGCAATGGGGGTCGAAGAGGTATGGGGTAGGTTTAAAAATGTAGTGTTAGAGTGTTCAGCAGAAGTTTGTGGTTACAGGAAAGTGGGTGCAGGAGGGAAGAGGAGCGATTGGTGGAATGATGATGTAAAGAGAGTAGTAAGGGAGAAAAAGTTAGCATATGAGAAGTTTTTACAAAGTAGAAGTGATGCAAGGAGGGAAGAGTATATGGAGAAAAAGAGAGAAGTTAAGAGAGTGGTGAAGCAATGTAAAAAGAGAGCAAATGAGAGAGTGGGTGAGATGTTATCAACAAATTTTGTTGAAAATAAGAAAAAGTTTTGGAGTGAGATAAACAAGTTAAGAAAGCCTAGAGAACAAATGGATTTGTCAGTTAAAAATAGGAGAGGAGAGTTATTAAATGGAGAGTTAGAGTGATTGGGAAGATGGAAGGAATATTTTGAGGAATTGTTAAATGTTGATGAAGATAGGGAAGCTGTGATTTCGTGTATAGGGCAAGGAGGAATAACATCTTGTAGGAGTGAGGAAGAGCCAGTTGTGAGTGTGGGGGAAGTTCGTGAGGCAGTAGGTAAAATGAAAGGGGGTAAGGCAGCCGGGATTGATGGGATAAAGATAGAAATGTTAAAAGCAGGTGGGGATATAGTTTTGGAGTGGTTGGTGCAATTATTTAATAAATGTATGGAAGAGGGTAAGGTACCTAGGGATTGGCAGAGAGCATGCATAGTTCCTTTGTATAAAGGCAAAGGGGATAAAAGAGAGTGCAAAAATTATAGGGGGATAAGTCTGTTGAGTGTACCTGGTAAAGTGTATGGTAGAGTTATAATTGAAAGAATTAAGAGTAAGACGGAGAATAGGATAGCAGATGAACAAGGAGGCTTTAGGAAAGGTAGGGGGGTGTGTGGACCAGGTGTTTACAGTGAAACATATAAGTGAACAGTATTTAGATAAGGCTAAAGAGGTCTTTGTGGCATTTATGGATTTGGAAAAGGCGTATGACAGGGTGGATAGGGGGGCAATGTGGCAGATGTTGCAAGTGTATGGTGTAGGAGGTAGGTTACTGAAAGCAGTGAAGAGTTTTTACGAGGATAGTGAGGCTCAAGTTAGAGTATGTAGGAAAGAAGGAAATTTTTTCCCAGTAAAAGTAGGCCTTAGACAAGGATGTGTGATGTCACCGTGGTTGTTTAATATATTTATAGATGGGGTTGTAAGAGAAGTAAATGCGAGGGTCTTGGCAAGAGGCGTGGAGTTAAAAGATAAAGAATCACACACAAAGTGGGAGTTGTCACAGCTGCTCTTTGCTGATGACACTGTGCTCTTGGGAGATTCTGAAGAGAAGTTGCAGAGATTGGTGGATGAATTTGGTAGGGTGTGCAAAAGAAGAAAATTAAAGGTGAATACAGGAAAGAGTAAGGTTATGAGGATAACAAAAAGATTAGGTGATGAAAGATTGAATATCAGATTGGAGGGAGAGAGTATGGAGGAGGTGAACGTATTCAGATATTTGGGAGTGGACGTGTCAGCGGATGGGTCTATGAAAGATGAGGTGAATCATAGAATTGATGAGGGAAAAAAGAGTGAGTGGTGCACTTAGGAGTCTGTGGAGACAAAGAACTTTGTCCTTGGAGGCAAAGAGGGGAATGTATGAGAGTATAGTTTTACCAACGCTCTTATATGGGTGTGAAGCGTGGGTGATGAATGTTGCAGCGAGGAGAAGGCTGGAGGCAGTGGAGATGTCATGTCTGAGGGCAATGTGTGGTGTGAATATAATGCAGAGAATTCGTAGTTTGGAAGTTAGGAGGAGGTGCGGGATTACCAAAACTGTTGTCCAGAGGGCTGAGGAAGGGTTGTTGAGGTGGTTCGGACATGTAGAGAGAATGGAGCGAAACAGAATGACTTCAAGAGTGTATCAGTCTGTAGTGGAAGGAAGGCGGGGTAGGGGTCGGCCTAGGAAGGGTTGGAGGGAGGGGGTAAAGGAGGTTTTGTGTGCGAGGGGCTTGGACTTCCAGCAGGCATGCGTGAGCGTGTTTGATAGGAGTGAATGGAGACAAATGGTTTTTAATACTTGACGTGCTGTTGGAGTGTGAGCAAAGTAACATTTATGAAGGGATTCAGGGAAACCGGCAGGCCGGACTTGAGTCCTGGAGATGGGAAGTACAGTGCCTGCACTCTGAAGGAGGGGTGTTAATGTTGCAGTTTAAAAACTGTAGTGTAAAGCACCCTTCTGGCAAGACAGTGATGGAGTGAATGATGGTGAAAGTTTTTCTTTTTCGGGCCACCCTGCCTTGGTGGGAATCGGCCGGTGTGATAATAAAAATATATATATATATATATATATATATATATATATATATATATATATATATATATATATATATATATATATATATATATATATATATATATATATATATATATATATATGCAATAAGATCACAGTAAACAGGTGATTTCAAAATATGCAAAACAACCACTCTGAAAGAATAGAGAAATTCCAATAATGATAATGTGAGTAGTAACGAAAGCGTTTGGAATTTCTCTATTCTTTCAGAGTGGTTGTTTTGCATATATATATATATATATATATATATATATATATATATATATATATATATATATATATATATATATATATATATATATATATATATATAAATTAGGTTCTATGTAATCAGATTGACTTATATATCTAAAGAGTTTTGGCATTATCTTTAAAGGATTTTTTTTTATTATTAATAAAATAGAAAAGACAATGTCTGAAAGGCAGAGAAAAATGCCAACATATATGGTAAACAAATGTACCTTAAGGCATGACCGGATTTTATTCCCACAACGTTTCGTTCATAGGTTACCTGTGAGCAAATTGTGCAAGTAAAGATTTGTTCCTCCGTGCCTTTGTGCTACAATACACACATTCACAGTGTAGACTTGGGGAGTCGTTATTAAGGAGAGTCACTGAGGTTCAGCCAGGGAAATATTTGAAGACGGCTCAGCAGATTTAATAAGAGTTTACAATGCGAGGTGAAAGAATAGATTAGATGAGGCCTTTATGAAGGCAGACGCACTGGAGACGCCCATCTTCAGAGCATTAATTAATAAGGGAGAGAGAGAATCCTAATTACATCTGCTCCAAGACTGATTCTCTCTCTTTCTCTCTCTCTCTCTCTCTCTCTCTCTCTCTCTCTCTCTCTCTCTCTCTCTCTCTCTCTCTCTCTCTTGTCCCCTCTTTCTCTCCGTCCACTGTCTTCAAAGTCAGCCTTTGTATTCATTTTATCTTCGTTCTCTCCCCCTCTCTCATTTTTGTTTCACTCTTCCTTTGTGTCCCTCATTCTTTTTACCTCCTGGTATCATCCCTTCGTCTCGACCTCAGATACTTCTGCTTTTCCACCTCTCTTTCGCTCCTCTCGTCTCCCTCCCTTGACGTTTGCCAATTCTTATTACTCTAATTCTCTTCCTCTTGACTTTTCCCTTTGTTTCGTTGCTCTTTTCTGATGATAAAGTTGATATGTTAGCCAAGAAGAGTACCCAGAAGGAGAATGTAGAATATAACTTTGGTATATCTGTGTCTAGCATTAGAAATAATATTAGGAGAGAAGTAATTAATGCAAATGAATGTTATAGAAATGCAATTGAAAGTCTGAGTAGATCTATAACCGACTATCATAACATGAACGTAGATAAATATGTTTATGGAGCAACTTGCAATGTGAACAGACTGACTGATGTTGTAGTGGCCAGGCTTAGGCTTGGTTACAAGTACTTCTGGCAGTTTGGGAGACACACAGATAATGATCAAACTAAATGCAAATTATGTGATCAGGCATATGGTCACTGTCTTGAACACTATGTGTTTAATTGTCCACTTATTGAGGAATACAGAGACAGACAGTATAATAACTTATGTGACATGTCAAGATATCTTATTAATGAAAATAAGATACCAGATATACTAAGAAAATTTCCTAAATTTGCTTGTAACAGATAAGTGAACTGTAGATAGAAATCCAAATGTACACTTGTTAACCCTTTTGTGGCCTAGTCATAAGCTTGTCGTGTATCCATATGCTCTTGCGCTACCGTCCACAGGATGGATATGGAGTGCACAATAAACTAGCCACTTCTGTGCAAAATCTAATCTAACACTACTACTGCTGTCATCACTATTGGTGCTCCGTATTATTACTACTATTAGCTTTATAATTAGGAGTATTACTATTGCATTACTATTATTGCTACAACTACTAGCATTACACCTACTACTAATACACCTACTACTACACCTAGTACTACACCTACTATTACACCTTCTACTACTACTACTACTACACGTATCAGTACTGTGAATAATAGTTAACAGAACCGGCAAGATTGATGGACTGAACACATCTACTCCAGGCAGAGTTGACTCCTCGTCATCTTTCATTTTTCTCTGGATTGTAGCCACAGGGTAGTGAAACGTTTCCAGTATAAAGACTCCGAAATGTTGCACAATTGTCTCATTAACTTATCAGTACTACTAAAAGTAGTATTGCTACATCTTCGAACCTCTTCCTCATCACTTCACTCTTTGTGAGCTCTCTTTCCTCTCTACTTCCTCTCCTCTCTTTCACTAATATAAACTAAAGATTGTAGCTTCCAGATATTTACCTAGAAAAACCTGTTCTTCACATACATTATATCTAAATTGGAATATGAAATAGCAGTGTATTGCCTATTTTTTTTTTATATATTTTCATCATCTTGTTTTTTGTATTCGATTTTAATTTTCATGTACAACATACCCTACCAAAGTTCTACACCAGCCAACCAATTTCCTTCTTCGGAATCTCCAAAAGCACAGTTCTTGTTCTTGTTCAGACCAGAGCTTTGGTGAGATGGGGAAGGAAGAAGGATGGGTAAGGAAGAAGGATGGGTAAGGAAGAAGGATGGGTAAGGATGGAAATATTGGAAAAGGGTGGGAGGGGGGGAGAGGTAGGATATAAAGGTAAGTGGCCCAACCACTTTGGTGCAATTTAAAAAGTGTACGTGAAATGATAATATATTTAATTAAGGGGTATAAGACTAACCCATCAAAGTCACATAGATTTAACAGATTTATAAGTACATGACTCTGAATTGGTAGTAATTATACAAGTTGCAATTGCTGTTTTTTTTTTTTTTTTTTTTTTTTTTTTTTTTTTTTTTTTTTTTTTTTTGCGATTGCACAACGGATGTTTATGCGACAAGGAAGGCATAATTTTCTGGCCAGTTTATAAATTTCGTGACAATGGCTTCTTACAGGTGGTGTCCAGCCATAATAAATAGCATAATTTTTACATTAGAAAGTTATATATGATGTCTCCCTAATTGGGGGCGATGATTTTCTCAGTATACATAGAAGGGTTCTGGTGGTACCCAATCTTCTTCATCAGGGAGGTTGCTCAATATCATGGGTCGTGGGTAATCATCTTTATGAATAAAACGACGGAGCCTCTGTGGGAGAGTCATTCGTTGAGTCCTGTGAGGAGGAGTAGTGATAGTATAATCCGTGGTATTTACCACTTGTATAGGATGTTCTCTATCTGGCATGTATAGTTCTTGCATTGTATAAAGTTGTTTCTTTTTTAAGGTGTCAAGGCGTACATTTATGGCAGTAATATCTTCTTGTATGTGTAAATCTGCCATTTTAACTCTGTCTCTCCTCCTGGTATCGGTGATGAAGCGAAGAGCTCTATTCTGGACCCTTTGTAACCGTAGCATGTTGGTCTTTGTTGTTAAGGACATTGGGACACAAGGGTATTCGAGTACTGGTCTTATTATCATTTTATACAGATGTTTTTTGACATGTTGAGGGGCTTGATTGAATCGAAAGAGACTGCTAAGACCGGCTTTGGCTATGTTGATCTTTTTAGTTACATGAGATGTTGAGTGGAGCAACCTGTCTATTTCATATCCCAAAATCTTGTTAGAGTTTCTAATGGCTACAGGTGTACCTCTGATGGAGATACCTCATTTATCTTCAATTGTTGATGCAAAACATCCTATCGTGCTAACACGGTGTCATCGGCAAAAAGCAACTGTGACAACTCCCACTTTGTATCAAAATCGTTATCATTTAATTCCTCACCTCTCCTGAGGTGATATCCACAACTGAGGGAAAAAAAATGTATATAAGAAAAAGTTCAGACATGAAACTATTGGTGAAGCTTGAACATAACTGAGTTAAAAAATCAGACTGAAAATAGTGGACATTTCTTTATTGGTTGAGAGGACGAGGTCATAAAAGTGTATGAGGTCATAAAATATTCTCGTGAAAGTAGTTCAGAAAATATACTAGCACTATCAATAGCGAAGAAAAAGGGAATATGATGGGAAGCTACAAAGTGGTAATCACAGGCGATGACCAACTCAGTGACTGTGAAACTGTTAGTAACAGAACTCTGACTTACCAGACCTTAATACCGTGGTTCAACAGCCCCTGACTTACCAGAGCTGCGGTCTGTATTCCATTTAGAAACAAAGAAAGGATTACTAATTCGTGATCTAAAGTATAAGATGCTGGAGAAGATTCAACTAGATCTGGAGAAGCCTAGGCCACTTAAGGTGCACGGGTCGGAAGAGATATGATTATGACGTGCAAGATCCTCACGGGTGCAGATGAATTTATTTCCTGGACTTCATAAATAGAATTCGTGAGGAAATTGGGTCCAAGAGCTGGAACCCCTCTTTTTCATTCCTCTTCATCCTCCTACCGCCTCCTCTTTCCTCCTCCTTCACCTCCTTTATCTAATCTTTCCTCGTCCTACTACTCCTACTACTCCTCCACCACCTTCCTCGTCCTCTTAATCCTAATCCTTCTCATCCTCCTTTCTTCTTCTATTCATCTTTCTCCTTTTTCTCCTTCCACTTCCTCCGCCTCTGCTTCCTCCTCCTCCTCCTTCCATCTCCTCCTGCTCCTCCTCCAACTCCTACACCATTACCTTCCCCACCTCCATTTCCTCCCCATCCTCCACGTCCTACTCTTCCACCTCCTCCACGTTCACCCAGACCTTCGCCTCCTTTTTTCCTCTTTCTCCACCTACACCACCACCACCTCCTTGTCCTCTTCCACTTCCTCTTTCACTATCTCCTCTTCATCCTTCATTATCCCATATTCCTCCTCTACATCGTCCTCTTCTTCTACATCGTCCTCTTCCTCTACATCCTCCTCCTCCTCCTCCTCCTCCTCCTCCTCCTCCTCCTCCTCCTCCTCCACTAATTACAAAACGGCTGCTCTCATTATGAGCTGATAAGCTAAGGGCCAGCCATCCCCATGTCTCAAACGACTCATAAATAATGGAAAATAGCCATAACGCTCTCTGGCAGTAAGGACGAGAGTAGCGTGCAGAGGACGATCTTTTGTTATTAATATCAACCCATCCTCGTGTCATCAGATGTTCTGTTATCCTACAATGTTCTGGTGAGAGAGAGAGAGAGATAGAGAGACGGGGGGGGGAGGAGAGAGCATGTACGTTGCATCATATCCATTATCACAATGAGTCTGGTTATAATGTTAGAGGTCGTGTTTGTTAGTGTGATGACTGTCACATGTCTTCGTGGGTGCCTCATTCCTCCCCCGTCTCACACTCTCTCTCCTTACACCACACACACACACACACACACACACACACACACACACACACACACACACACACACACACACACACACACACACACACACACACACACACACACACACACACACACACACACACACACACACACACGCACACGCACGCACAAAAATTCCAGGAGGCTTCACTGGGGTTCGTAGTGTCTCTCCTTGTGTTTCTACTGGTGGGCTCCGCCTCTTCTGTCGTCTTCAAGATTTTCTGCGCTCCACCTTGGCAGTATATAAGTCTCCGTTCTGATGCTTCAGCTTCACATTGTTCCAGACTATGACGCAGAACTTTTCTCCAGGCTGAGGGACTGACTACTTCTAAATTACGCCTTCCAGGGTGATGGACTGATTACATCATCTGCATTACTTCTGCTGACTCCCCTGTGTTCGACTGAAGATGCCTACTATATGGGCGAAACGTTTCGGAGCAAAGATACCTTATTGTTGTACATGTCTTGCTTATCAACGTGTCTCCCTGGAGGTCAGCTTTATTCTCGTATCATTCATGTTCTGGATATTTCGAACAGGATTCGATCCCCTTATTTCTTTGTGGTTCCTTGTCTTTTTACGTTTTTATTTCTTTTTTTTCGTTTCTTGTTTTCTTTTCGTTTTTTATTTCTTGTCTTTTCTTTCCATTTCTTGCCGTTTCTTGTTGCTTCTTGCCGTTTTTTGTCATTTCTTGTTCTTTCTTGTGTTTCTATAAAACTTCCGCCTTATTTTTCCCTTGAATCTTGAGTTTGTGAGTTAACCTTGAAAGTGCAGTTTAAAGCTAGTGCCCTGCTAAAGCCGAAAAAGTTTTGGATTTTCTCTCTCTCTCTCTCTCTCTCTCTCTCTCTCTCTCTCTCTCTCTCTCTCTCTCTCTCTCTCTCTCTCTCTCTCTCTCTCTCTCTCTCTCTCTCTCTCTCTCTCTCTTTTGCTCTCTCTCTCGCTCTCACACAGTTTATCAACTATTAGCAAATTGGCAGGCAACACAAAGGTCAAACGGCTTCATAAGGAGTGATGTCTGTCCAGTTAACGTTGTTTGTGAGACCAGGACCTAACACACGGCAGCTTAATGGTTAACGAGGCAAGGTACCTGCATGAACCCTTCAAGGATGTGTGTGTGTGTGTGTGTGTGTGTGTGTGTGTGTGTGTGTGTGTGTGTGTGTGTGTGTGTGTGTGTGTGTGTGTGTGTGTGTGTATGTGTGTGTACTTAGTTGTGGTCGAGTCACAGCTCCTGGTTGTGTGTGTATGTGTGTGTGTTGGCTGCACTAGTGCCAACTGGTGCCTGCAGTACTGGCAGTTGATGCCTACACTAGTGCCGGCTGGTGCCTGCACTAGTGCCAGCTGGTGCCTGCACTAGTGCCAGCTGGTGCCTGCACTAGTGCCAGCTGGTGCCTGCACTAGTGCCAGCTGGTGCCTGCACTAGTGCCAGCTGGTACCTGCACTAGAGCCAGCTGGCGCTAGTGTCGGTAACTAATGATTGAATCATGATATACATGAGGCGGTCACAACAGCCTGTCTTTGAGTGCTGGTAGTGACGTACCTGTGACTGGGTGCTGGTAGTGACGTACCTGTGACTGGGTGCTGGTAGTGCCGTACCTGTGACTGGGTGCTGGTAGTGACGTACCTGTGACTGGGTGCTGGTAGTGACGTACCTGTGACTGGGTGCTGGTAGTGACGTACCTGTGACTGGGTGCTGGTAGTGCCGTACCTGTGACTGGGTGCTGGTAGTGACGTACCTGTGACTGGGTGCTGGTAGTGACGTACCTGTGACTGGGTGCTGGTAGTGCCCGTACCTGTGACTGGGTGCTGGTAGTGACGTACCTGTGACTGGGTGCTGGTAGTGACGTACCTGTGACTGGGTGCTGGTAGTGACGTACCTGTGACTGGGTGCTGGTAGTGCCGTACCTGTGACTGGGTGCTGGTAGTGACGTACCTGTGACTTGGTGTTGGTAGTGCCGTACCTGTGACTGGGTACTGGTAGTGCCGTACCTGTGACTGGGTGCTGGTAGTGCCGTACCTGTGACTGGGTGCTGGTAGTGCCGTACCTGTGACTGGGTGCTGGTAGTGCCGTACCTGTGACTGGGTGCTGGTAGTGCCGTACCTGTGACTGGGTGCTGGTAGTGCCGTACCTGTGACTGGGTGCTGGTAGTGACGTACCTGTGACTGGGTGCTGGTAGTGCCGCACCTGTGACTGGGTGCTGGTAGTGCCGTACCTGTGACTGGGCTTTATGAACCTGGCACAGATTTGAGAACAAAAAACATGTCAAATACCTGTCACACACACCTGTTACAAATCTGTTACAAATATATCACCAGTGAGTGAGGTCTGCTAGTAGAAAGTGGTCAAGTTTGAAGATTCCGAGGTGGGTTAGAGATTTAGCAATTGAGTTGTATAAATGAAAGAGCAAAGCAGCTGTTGTAAGTTAGGATGAGTTCACTAGAGGAAGTTAAGTCAAGTGTCAACATTTTCTGTTTCTAATTCATCAGCTTTTCGGTATTTGTGTGTGTGTGTGTGTGTGTGTGTGTGTGTGTGTGTGTGTGTGTGTGTGTGTGTGTGTGTGTGTGTGTGTGTGTGTGTGTGTGTGTGTGTCTGTGTGTGTGTGTGTGTGTGTGTGTATGTGTGTGTGTGTGTATGTGTGTGTGTGTGTGTGTGTGTGTGTGTGTGTGTGTGTGTGTGTGTGTGTGTGTGTGTGTCTGTGTGTGTGTGTGTGTGTGTGTATGTGTGTGTGTGTGTATGTGTGTGTGTGTGTGTATGTGTGATTTTGTATGACACAGCAACAACATGGTAGAGGGAATATTTTGACTTTCTTCTTCATAACCCACAGAAATTCCTAAAAGATTCACCACTGGCTTGCTTGTTGCTTAAGTACAATTATTACTTACAAAGAAACTGGAGGATGTTTCTATAACGCGATTTCTAAGTCTTGGTGCACCTCGAAATCTTCAGTCATATCCTACTTACATTAGTAGGCCCTATTCACTTATAACCACGTCTACTACTGCTGCATCACACTACTGCCGACTAACAGCCTCTCTATAAAAAAAATTCTGTTCTTATAATTCGTAAACCTTTGGTTCGTAAAACATCCCTCAAATAAAGATGCCCAGATGTTCCACGTATACCTAATTCAAGATTATCAACAGATAAACCTGGCATGAGAAGAAAAGCGTATTAGGCATTGAGAAATTCTGAGCTAAAAAAACAATCAAGGCGTGCGTCAAGTCACAACAATTCCCTCATATCTTACAAGTGTTCTGGCAAAAGGTTTAGCTAAAATGTAGGAGCAGTTGGCCTGACTGAAGTTACTGGAGACACTGGGTAGTACACCTACAAGAAATATTCTTCAAGTGTGATCGTCCGCGGCAATCAGTAGCACACAAATGAAATTTATCACGCTGCTGTGGGAGTTACGATGTATTACACAGGTGTTATTGGGGTTGGTATATTGACATTCTGAGCTTCGCTAATGTGCAAACAGAACTCCAGCCTCAACAACACCTGCGTAAACACCTTAATTTGCAGAACCACTGGATAAATTGGATTTATGTGCTTCTAATTGCCAAGTAAGATGACACTCGACGGAGATGCCTTGAAAGTACACTCATGAGTCTCTCACAGAACTTCAGCTACAACACAGGTTTCTGCAATTCAGGAGAACCTCTTGCCGGAGAACCTATAAGTTTATAGCTCCATAAAGCCCACTGTGTGGGCGAAACCTCGGCAATAAAGGTTCCATATGCTATACGCATTTAGCATCTAATACAACCCCATGTTACTATGTAGTGGATCCGGACTCTGGTATAGATGTGTTTATAGGAGCAGAGTTCTTGCTGCTGCCACTCTGCTGCCGCGAGTCTTAAATTTGACACAGCGAGTCCCTTTCTCTCATTTTCCTTCTTCATCTTTTGCTTCTTCGTTTTTTTCCGTTTTCTTCGTTTTCTTTTTCATCTTCGTTTTCTTTTTTCTTCCTTTTTTTCATCGTTTTCTTTTTATTATTTTTATTTTCGTTTTGGTCTTAGCCTTAGTTTTCTTCACAATATGCGAAATTTACTTAATAATAATAATAATAATAATAATAATAATAATAATAATAATAATAATAATAATAATAATAATGAGAAATAAATTTTAGTATTAAACATCATATGACTTTGGTAACCTACAGTGTATAATGAGTTATGAATTACTGTTATTTTTCCTGAAAGGAAAATTTAGACTCACCAGGAATTTACCCGACACTTTAACACACTCAAAGTTACATTCTCATCGAGTGAGAGTTGTAGCCTCTGTACTCTGTTTCTGGTGTTCTTTTCACCTCCCTTTGCTCAAGTTGATGTTCATCTTTTTTTTTTTAATTCAGTTCATCTTTTTTTTTTTAATTCACTATTTTTTTAATCTATGATGAATGATAATGCTCTCTCTCTCTCTCTCTCTCTCTCTCTCTCTCTCTCTCTCTCTCTCTCTCTCTCTCTCTCTCTCTCTCTCTCTCTCTCATTATCTCAGAGAATTCTTATTAAAAGATTAAAACGATAACCAAATCTGAGTAATGTTTCTGGCTTGCTTATTCTGCATATTCCGTGCCTAGGGCGGCCACCTCCCTCCTTCCCGTCAGACTTTATTTTAAAGAGAGAGAGAGAGAGAGAGAGAGAACACTCTGACATGTTAACACAGAGAGCAAATGGTGGTCTTCCGAGTGTTACAAATGCGTTATGTATACACACGATATGTATAACGAGCATATCTGCTCGTTAATAAAAAAAAAATATCTAAAAGGCCAATCACGGGGCTGCACCTCAGTGCCTAAAAGCACACAGATACAGTCAAGAGTTTCAGCGGTTGTTCAGACTGAACATCAGAATGGGGAAGTTGTAAGTGACTGTCAATGTGGAATAATTGTTGGTAACAGACAGGGTGGTCTGAATATCTCAGAAACTGCTGATCTTCTGGGATTTTCATTCCCAAGGGTTTACAGAGAATGGTGTGAAAAAACAAAACATCCAGTGAGAGGCAGCTTTGTAGGCTAAATTAAACTGCGCTTTTTATAATAAGGTTAACTTAAGTTTTCTAAGGTTCTTTTAGTACAAAATTATTAACTTTTACATTAACATAAATGAAAAAATATATATCTTTAAATGTGTAAGAGAAAATTTTAAAAAGGACATAATTTTAAATGAATTCTTGCTAATTGACCAATTTTACCTATTCAGCACGACATATATATATATATATATATATTTATATATATATATATATTTATATATATATATATTTATATATATATATATATATATATATATATATATATATATATATATATATATATATATATACACACTTCCAGTCAGACTAGGAGGCATTGGTGTCCGCAAGTCATCACAGATTGCGTTACCTGCTTTTCTGTCCTCATGTATTGCATCCAGAGAGCTTGTAGCAGCGATTCACCCTGAACATCTTAGGGACAAGATTGGAGCCCAGGACCAAAAATTCATTGACGGAGCAATGATCTGGGATAATCTAACGGGCTCAGAAACCAGACCTGCTCCCCCCAACAACTACAAACAATCGCACTGGGATGGTCCAATAGTGGAAAATATAGCCTCAACGATGCTTCAGAGTGTGTCAGGGAAGGATAGAGCCCGCCTGCTGGCAGTGAGAGCCCCTCATGCTGGGGACTTTCTGTTGGCTGTTCCCAACTCCAGCCTTGGCACACGCCTCGACCCACAGACCATCCGCATCGGTGTTGCCCTTCGACTTGCCGCCCCTATTCTCGCCGAACACAGGTGTATTTGTGGCAGTGAAGCAGCAGACCGATTCGGGTACCATGGTCTTGTGTGCCGTAAATCCGAGGGAAAGATTGCAAGACATGAGGAGGTTAATAACATTATCAAGAGGAGCCTCACAACAGCTGGATGCCCAGCAGTAAGGGAGCCACCGCAACTATGCAGATCTGACGGCAGCCAGAAGCGTCCAGATGGTATCACCCTTCAAGCCTGGACAGATGGGAAGCAGGTGGTGTGGGACTATACATGTGCATCTACCTTGGCTGATACCTATCTCCAATACACCAGGGAGGAAGGAGGGGCAGCTGCCAGCTTTAGGGAGTCCCAAAAGTCTAGAAAATATGGAGAACTTGCCCATCATTATATGTTTGTTCCCATAGGCTCAGAGACCCTTGGCTCATGGGGAAAGAGTGCATCTAATTTCCTTAAGGAGCTGGGAAAAAGATTCATCAGGGTAACTAGGGATCCCAGGGCAGCTAGTTTTCTGTTCCAGCGGCTCAGTGCGGCTGTTCAAAGGGGTAATGCATGCTGCATTTTGGGCACACGCCCCAGCTCTGAGGAGCTGGATGAGATTTTCGCCTTATAATCGGTGATACACACGTAACAACATGTACCGCATATGCCACCTTTATATCAACAATGTATCTCTTAAATCTTATATATATATATATATATATATATATATATATATATATATATATATATATATATATATATATATATATATATATATATGTAATTTGATCATATGAAATAAGTGATTTCTCACATAAAGAAGGAACAGTAAAGACTATAAATAGAAGACTTATAGAGCTGAGCTATGACCTCACATGTGACCTCGCATATGACCTTACGCTCAGTAAGGTCATGTAGTACTGGATGGGAATTGAAGCCGAGGTTATGTCAGTGTGAAGCCAACTCTATACCATTGTAATATTGTGGCTACAATAGAAAGGAACACTATTATGTAATGCCAGCAGCACCACTGTTGCAATATTAGCTATTTTTTACCCCAAAAAAATAGATTTAGCTCTTTATTCTTTGAAGTTAGTATCAATGTTCTCAGAAAAAAAGGAAGAGGAAGGAAGAAGTTAAAGGACAGGAAGGAGGAAAATTAAATGAAGGGAGAGAGAGGGAGAAAGGGCAGGAGGAGGATTGGAATAGGGCGAGAGGGGAGAGGAATGGGATAGAGGGATGTAGGAGAGAAAGAAAGAGGGTAAGGAGTGAGGGATAAAAAAGAGGTTGAAGAAAGAGAGGAAAAAGAGAAAGGGATTGGTAGGTGAGGAAGAGAATGTGGAAAGAAGGGGAAAAAAGGAAAGGATGAAGTGGAAGAGAGAGGGAAAAGAAGAAGAGGAGGAGAAGGGAGGGAGGCAGGCAGGCAGGCAGGCAGGCAGGCAAGCAGGCAGGCAGACAGACAGACAGACAAGCAGGCAGACAGACAAGCAGGCAAGCAGGCAGGCAGGCAGGCAGGCAGGCAGGCAGGCAGGCAGGCAGGGAGGCAGGGAGGCAGGCAGGCAAGCAGGCAAGGAGGCAGGCAGGCAGGCAGGCAGGCAGGCAGGCAGGGAGGCAAGCAGGCAGGCAGGCAGGCAGGCAGGCAGGCAGGCAGGCAGGCAGGCAGGCAGGCAGGCAGGCAGGCAGACAGGCAGGCAGACAGGCAGGCAGGCAGGCAGGCAGGCAGGCAGGCAGGCAGGCAGGCAGGCAGGCAGGCAGGCAGGCAGGCAGGCAGACAGGCAGGCAGGCAGGCAGACAGGCAGGCAGACAGGCAGGCAGACAGGCAGGCAGGCAGGCAGGCAGGCAGGCAGGCAGGCAGGCAGGCAGGCAGGCAAGTTTCAAGTTGTAGCTGAAAGAATCATTCAGCTGCAGCTCGTTTTTCACAAGACTTGACACCTTGACAGCATCAGTGAGAGGCTCAAGATTTTGGCCCTCCAAGATCCTATGATCATTTTTTTTGTAAGGGGGGACTGGAGTAGGTGGGTGTTAGATGAACCTTTCCTCTAGTAAGTGGGTGTTAGATGAACCTTTCCTCTAGTAAGTGGGTGTTAGATGACCCTTTCCTCTACTAAGTGGGTGTTAGATGAACCTTTCCTCTAGTAAGTGGATGTTAGAAGAACCTTTCCTCTAGTAAGTGGGTGTTAGAGGAACCTTTCCTCTAGTAAGTGGGTGTTAGAAGAACCTTTCCTCTAGTAAGTGGGTGTTAGAAGAACCTTTCCTCTAGTAAGTGGGTGTTAGATGAACCTTTCCTCTAGTAAGTGGGTGTTAGAAGAACCTTTCCTCTAGTAAGTGGGTGTTAGAAGAACCTTTCCACTAGTAAGTGGGCGTTAGATGAACCTTTCCTCTAGTAAGTGGGTGTTAGAAGAACCTTTCCTCTAGTAAGTGGGTGTTAGATGAACCTTTCCTCTAGTAAGTGGGTGTTAGATGAACCTTTCCTCTAGTAAGTGGGTGTTAGAAGAACCTTTCCACTAGTAAGTGGGCGTTAGATGAACCTTTCCTCTAGTAAGTGGGTGTTAGAAGAACCTTTCCTCTAGTAAGTGGGTGTTAGATGAACCTTTCCTCTAGTAAGTGGGTGTTAGAAGAACCTTTCCTCTAGTAAGTGGGTGTTAGAAGAACCTTTCCTCTAGTAAGTGGGTGTTAGATGAACCTTTCCTCTAGTAAGTGGGTGTTAGAAGAACCTTTCCTCTAGTAAGTGGGTGTTAGAAGAACCTTTCCACTAGTAAGTGGGCGTTAGATGAACCTTTCCTCTAGTAAGTGGGTGTTAGAAGAACCTTTCCTCTAGTAAGTGGGCGTTAGATGAACCTTTCCTCTAGTAAGTGGGTGTTAGATGAACCTTTCCTCTAGTAAGTGGGTGTTAGAAGAACCTTTCCACTAGTAAGTGGGCGTTAGATGAACCTTTCCTCTAGTAAGTGGGTGTTAGAAGAACCTTTCCTCTAGTAAGTGGGTGTTAGATGAACCTTTCCTCTAGTAAGTGGGTGTTAGAAGAACCTTTCCTCTAGTAAGTGGGTGTTAGAAGAACCTTTCCTCTAGTAAGTGGGTGTTAGAAGAACCTTTCCTCTAGTAAGTGGGTGTTAGATGAACCTTTCCTCTAGTAAGTGGGTGTTAGAAGAACCTTTCCACTAGTAAGTGGGCGTTAGATGAACCTTTCCTCTAGTAAGTGGGTGTTAGAAGAACCTTACCTCTAGTAAGTGGGCGTTAGATGAACCTTTCCTCTAGTAAGTGGGTGTTAGATGAACCTTTCCTCTAGTAAGTGGGTGTTAGAAGAACCTTTCCACTAGTAAGTGGGCGTTAGATGAACCTTTCCTCTAGTAAGTGGGTGTTAGAAGAACCTTTCCTCTAGTAAGTGGGTGTTAGATGAACCTTTCCTCTAGTAAGTGGGTGTTAGAAGAACCTTTCCTCTAGTAAGTGGGTGTTAGAAGAACCTTTCCTCTAGTAAGTGGGTGTTAGATGAACCTTTCCTCTAGTAAGTGGGTGTTAGAAGAACCTTTCCTCTAGTAAGTGGGTGTTAGAAGAACCTTTCCACTAGTAAGTGGGCGTTAGATGAACCTTTCCTCTAGTAAGTGGGTGTTAGAAGAACCTTTCCTCTAGTAAGTGGGCGTTAGATGAACCTTTCCTCTAGTAAGTGGGTGTTAGATGAACCTTTCCTCTAGTAAGTGGGTGTTAGAAGAACCTTTCCACTAGTAAGTGGGCGTTAGATGAACCTTTCCTCTAGTAAGTGGGTGTTAGAAGAACCTTTCCTCTAGTAAGTGGGTGTTAGATGAACCTTTCCTCTAGTAAGTGGGTGTTAGAAGAACCTTTCCTCTAGTAAGTGGGTGTTAGAAGAACCTTTCCTCTAGTAAGTGGGTGTTAGAAGAACCTTTCCTCTAGTAAGTGGGTGTTAGATGAACCTTTCCTCTAGTAAGTGGGTGTTAGATGAACCTTTCCTCTAGTAAATTGATGTTAGAGGAACCTTTCCTCTAGTAAGTGGGTGTTAGATGAACCTTTCCTCTAGTAAGTGGGTGTTAGAAGAACCTTTCCTCTAGTAAGTGGGTGTTAGAAGAACCTTTCCTCTAGTAAGTGGGTGTTAGAAGAACCTTTCCTCTAGTAAGTGGGTGTTAGATGAACCTTTCCTCTAGTAAGTGGGTGTTAGATGAACCTTTCCTCTTGTAAATTGGTGTTAGAGGAACCTTTCCTCTAGTAAGTGGGTGTTAGGTGAACCTTTCCTCTAGTAAGTGGGTGTTAGAGGAACCTTTCCTCTAGTAAGTGGGTGTTAGGTGAACCTTTCCTCTAGTAAGTGGGTGTTAGAGGAACCTTTCCTCTAGTAAGTGGGTGTTAGGTGAACCTTTCCTCTAGTAAGTGGGTGTTAGAGGAACCTTTCCTCTATTAGGTGGTTGTTAGTGAATTTGAGTTTACAGTTTCACATCTAACTTGTGAGTTAGTTTCGGACTGGGAAGTGCTCTACTTTCTATACTTAAAGAAACTCACGCAACATCCAGAAACCAGGAATAACGAATGAGAAATGACCAGAACGAGGAATACCAAGAATGAGAAAGAACAGTGAGGTGGAACACTGAGAACAAGGAATAACGGTACCCAAGAACACTAGAAACAAGGCATACGAAGCTTTGTAAACATGATATAGGAACCCCAGGAACAAGGAATGTTAACATGTTTTTCTGCATTTCTAACATAGCAGATGCTACGGAAGTAGTTTTAAGTACGGCTTAGGTACCACTGCTCATGCGCTATGGGCAATTTTCTAGATTCAAAAGGTGTACTACCTAGCGAAAAAAAGGGCACAGGTTTTCGAACGCGGTTTTATTGGGATAACTTTTCTCTCTATGTAGAGATTTATCAAGTCTTGATGAAGTTTTATAGAATAAACGTCTCAGTTTGTGTTGTCTTCACCACTCGTCGTGTTTAGGCTGTTTTTGCTGGCAACAAGAAAACACTTTTTTATGCATTGTGAGAACAAGTTCCTCTGTCATACAGTCAGCGACTCATAAATTCTTGAATGACTCGTTAAACTTTTCTGAGTGACTCATTGAGGGCTACAGTGACTTGTGAGGGCTCAATGCATGGCTCGTTTATCTTCACTGAATGACTTCATTAAGACTATAAAGATTCATAAACGCCAACTGAGAGACTCGTTAAGACCCAGTGAACTATTTTCAAGATCCACTGAATGACTCTTAAAGACCTACTGAATAATTCGCCAAGACTCGCTGAATGACTCGTAAGATTCTTGAAGACCCAAGGGACGAATCTTAACGACCCACTGAGCGGCTCGTTAGGGCCCACAATGACTGGTGAAGATCCACAGAATACGACACAGGAGCTGCTCGTGTCTCTGGTGCCTTGAGTGAAGATGCCATCACTTGCCCGTAGCGGCCGCAAGTCACCTGTGCAAAGAGACGGATGCTGCAGGCGGCGAATCCCAGGATGCTTACAGAGACGGAGGAGCAGGAGATGGAAGGGAGGGGGATCAGGGAAGAGGGGAAGTGAGGAATGATATGAGGGAGAAGGGGAAGTGAGGAATCAGATGGGGGAGAAGGGGAAATGAGGAATGACATGAGAGAGAAGGGGAAGTGAAGAATGAGATGAGGGAGAAGGGAAAATGAGGATGGTCTTAATCCAAGTAACTACTTCAACATACCCTTTATGACTCACGAAATCGTAATGACACGATTGCAAACAAACCATACCACGGGCGGGATTTGAACCCGCGGTCAGAGAGTGTCACAGTGGCCCAGTGGCTAACGCGACGGTCTGGAGTTTTGAGACTCTCTGACCGTGGTATGGTTTATACCCTTTATTATTGAAATCAGACTTAAACACATTTTTTTGCAGCTTCCACGAAGACCCATGTTAAAGATTACCTTAGAAATGAAACATTAATAAAAGAGTATAGCCCGTTTAAAGCGACCGAAAACCAAGCTACTACTATGGGGTAGAGGTGGTGGGTTAATTTGTCAAAGAGTTGCTGATCTGCACTGAGCTATTTAATACCACAATTGATGTAGTTGGCTGGGAAAAATGTATTATCTAAATTTAGTTATTTTTCTAAACAAAAATTAACAGATAGATCTTCCTACCAGACTAAAGATCATCTACTGAAATCGAGAACTAATTTGAAAATTATTTAAACCCTTTTGTAAACATCCTGATATACCTGTGATATACCTTTGAATGGAGTGAATGGAGACAAATGGTTTTTAATACTTGACGTGCTGTTGGAGTGTGAGCAAAGTAACATTTATGAAGGGATTCAGGGAAACCGGCAGGCCGGACTTGAGTCCTGGAGATGGGAAGTACAGTGCCTGCACTCTGAAGGAGGGGTGTTAATGTTGCAGTTTAAAAACTGTAGTGTAAAGCACCCTTCTGGCAAGACAGTGATGGAGTGAATGATGGTGAAAGTTTTTCTTTTTCGGGCCACCCTGCCTTGGTGGGAATCGGCCAGTGTGTTAATAATAAAAATAAAATACCTTTGAAGAGTTTCGAGAGCTTCTCTACTCTCTGAGACCCCAGGAGAGACTTTGAACGAACATCTCTCACACAGCAACTGTTAAGATTGTGATAAACTCGCTCTAAGTCTTTAAAATATTAGAACCGACTAGACTAAAAATATCTATGAAAATGTATCCACAAATAATGAGGATCTGGTACTGAACATAACGGTATCGAATGCGACAAATTCGGACCTCAGTCTCAGTGAAGTTCAGACTTGCATACACAGTGAAGTTCAGACTTGCATACACAGTGAAGTTCAGACTTGCATACACAGTGAAGTTCAGACTTGCATGCACAGTGAAGTTCAGACTTGCATGCACAGTGAAGTTCAGACTTGCATACACAGTGAAGTTCAGACTTGCATGCACAGTGAAGTTCAGACTTGCATGCACAGTGAAGTTCAGACTTGCATACACAGTGAAGTTCAGACTTGCATACACAGTGAAGTTCAGACTTGCATGCACAGTGAAGTTCAGACTTGCATACACAGTGAAGTTCAGACTTGCATACACAGTGAAGTTCAGACTTGCGTACACAGTGAAGTTCAGACTTTCATGCACAGTGAAGTTCAGACTTGCATGCACAGTGAAGTTCAGACTTTCATGCACAGTGAAGTTCAGACTTGCATACACAGTGAAGTTCAGACTTGCATACACAGTGAAGTTCAGACTTGCATGCACAGTGAAGTTCAGACTTGCATGCACAGTGAAGTTCAGACTTGCATACACAGTGAAGTTCAGACTTGCATGCACAGTGAAGTTCAGACTTGCATGCACAGTGAAGTTCAGACTTGCATACACAGTGAAGTTCAGACTTGCATACACAGTGAAGTTCAGACTTGCATACACAGTGAAGTTCAGACTTGCATACACAGTGAAGTTCAGACTTGCATACACAGTGAAGTTCAGACTTGCATGCACAGTGAAGTTCAGACTTGCATGCACAGTGAAGTTCAGACTTGCATACACAGTGAAGTTCAGACTTGCATGCACAGTGAAGTTCAGACTTGCATGCACAGTGAAGTTCAGACTTGCATACACAGTGAAGTTCAGACTTGCATACACAGTGAAGTTCAGACTTGCATGCACAGTGAAGTTCAGACTTGCATACACAGTGAAGTTCAGACTTGCATACACAGTGAAGTTCAGACTTGCATACACAGTGAAGTTCAGACTTTCATGCACAGTGAAGTTCAGACTTGCATGCACAGTGAAGTTCAGACTTTCATACACAGTGAAGTTCAGACTTGCATACACAGTGAAGTTCAGACTTGCATACACAGTGAAGTTCAGACTTGCATGCACAGTGAAGTTCAGACTTGCATGCACAGTGAAGTTCAGACTTGCATACACAGTGAAGTTCAGACTTGCATGCACAGTGAAGTTCAGACTTGCATGCACAGTGAAGTTCAGACTTGCATACACAGTGAAGTTCAGACTTGCATACACAGTGAAGTTCAGACTTGCATACACAGTGAAGTTCAGACTTGCATACACAGTGAAGTTCAGACTTGCATACACAGTGAAGTTCAGACTTGCATACACAGTGAAGTTCAGACTTGCATACACAGTGAAGTTCAGACTTGCATGCACAGTGAAGTTCAGACTTGCATACACAGTGGACTTGAGCAGTGCAACACGCACACTCAGGACAGCATACTGAATAAATATTCTGTGATGAGTCTTCGTAATGTGCTGCTCATGACAGTTATTGAATAACTTCAGTTTGAACACTTATTACATTGGCTGGGACCAGATTATCTGTGAACTTACTGAAGCATTCGGGGAAGATACTATTAGAAACCTGTATTTAAAAAGGTGTTTTGAAAGAATGAGTTAGAAGAATGGTAGACACAGGCCATGAACAAAACACAGAGAAGATGCAAGCAAGAGAGAGATGCTATTTTAACAGATGAAGACTCAGTGGTTCTCAACGGTTCGAGACTATCTCAAGAATGAAAGGAAATAATGATTAGAAAAATGGAATAATCTGAACTCAAACTGAGTGCATCAGAGAGAGGCCAGGTGAGACAGAGGGAACAGAAAACCATTAATAAAAGTGAAAGGACCCAAAATGCTTTCTCCCATAGGCAGAATACAGGTCAAAAACCACTCGAAGTCTACCTACCTGGAGGGAATCAATGCCCCCGCAGCCCGGTCCATGGCCAGGTCTCCCGGTGGATCAGGGCCTGATCAACCAGGCTGTTGCTGCTAGCCGCACGTAGCCCAACATACGAACCACAGCCCGGCTGATCCAGCATCGACATTAAGTATCTATCCAGCTTCCTCTTGAAGGCAGCCAGGGGTCTATTAGCTGCTTCAAGGAGATGGAACTTACACTCATAACAACAAAGCAAGAGTGAAATACGGAAGTCACGAGTTACCGAACAACATAAGAATATCAGAAGCTACCGAAATGAAAAACTATATTCCCCAAGGCACAGTGCTCGCTCCATTTCTCTTTCTCATTATCATATTCCTCATTACACTGTCTCATCCTTTGCCGACGATACTAGAAACTGAAAGGAGAATCCATTGAAAACACAGTACATCTCCAAGTTGACATAAATCAAGACTTGCAGTCGGCTGCAAAACAAATTATGTTAATTGACGACAACTTTTAGCTACCCCGCTATGGAAATGTTGAGGAAATAAAAACTGGAAGAAAGCATACAATAAATTCAAACTCCTCAGTAAAGAGGAAGATTAATGTGAGGAACTCTGGAGTATGAGAAGATTTTACATTCAAGGATCACAACAATGTTATCTCAGTCACGAGACAAGAGATCCCAAGCCACTGACGGAATTATTTCAGTTACCAGTTTGTTAGGCCGTTATGTCCTTTTGTACCCTTAATGCTTAATGCAGCGTCTGAGGAGGTTAGTGGAGTTGTCTGCAGAACGCCAGTGAGATGGTACTGTCGTCTACAGATGACTGTGTTATGGTGCGTTCATATGTTAATTTCCATTGCTACCCCACGTTGGGGAGGTCGAGAGTGAGTGAACTAGGAAAGTTTGAGCGAGAGCAAAAGAGAGTTCAACACGTTAAGCGAAAGTGACAGAGAGCTCGAATAAACTGAGCGACAGTGAAAGCTGGAACTTTTATGAGAGAAAGGGGGGGAGGAGGGAAGGAAGGAAGGAAGTAGCGACGGAAATAACTAACGAAAGAAGAAACGAACGAAGGAAGAAACAAAGTAACGAAGAAACGAACGAACAAACGATCTCGGGGGAAAATAGTTCAGAAAGTTAAAGGAAAAGAGAGAGATCTTAGAAAGTTGCAGTAAGAAATAGAAAGATATCTCAGAATTTTTTGACATTTAACTATTATTATTATTATTATTATTATTATTATTATTATTATTATTATTATTATTATTATTATTATTATTATTATTATTATTATTATTATTATTATTCGTATTTGAAACCAGAACCCAACTTACTGCTAGGTAAGCAGGAGCAGCAGGTGCAAGGAGACTAACACTCAAGTACTCCCTAGGTGACCACCTACTGAAGGTGTAAGGTCACAGTCCCACACGTGTCGTCCTGCCCGGGAATCGGACCCGGAAGAATTCGGTTGTGATCTGAACGCTTTGCCCCACTCTTCTACAAGCGAGTGTGTAAGTACGTGTGAGCGTTGGCGTATATGTTAGTGGGTGGTGGCATCTGGCGGCGGCGCTGGGGCGCGCTCACTAGCCGGACTGGGATATGTAAATCATGGAATATGCAAAGTCGTGGACGCCAACAGAAAAAGGCTTGAATGTGGATGTTGTAATATTCTGACACTCATTCTGCGCAATTTAAATATTCCATCTTGACACACTGACACTGTTTTGTCACACTTGACACTCTATTTTGACACACTTGACACTGTTTTGACACACTTGACACTCGAGACTGAACTTTGTAAATTTCTAAGACTGGACTTTGTTTTATTTACTACGAGTCTTTCTGAAATATTTGTTAAAAATTTAAATATTCATTTCTCTACTCTTCTTCTTATACCTGTTGACCTAATTTTATATTCTATTGTTCCATGGTCGCATTTATCAAATTCCTCCCTAAAATCCGTGTAGATTAACTAAGAATTTCATTTTTTCTTCCTTCTACCACCGTACTTTTGTCATAGTGACTCAATAGTTGCGATAATCAGGATCCTCCTGTTTCTCCATGAATAACTTGGTGTCACAAACCCTTTCAAAGGGTTATAGCAGTTAGCATTTTGTAAATAACTTTTTTCTATTTTCTATATCCTGAAATCTTGTGATCAAAGATGTTAGTGCTTCTGGTTTGTAGTTTTTGTCCTTTTCTCTGCTGCCTCCATTGCGATGAGTGGCTATGTCTGTTCTTTTTATGACTCTGAGATTTCACTTTAATCTCATCTGCTACTCAAAAACCATTGAGCACTCTTGCTAATGATGCTTTATGCATCGTTATAAATAAAGCATTCCAGGAATCATGCCTAGGTGCTGCGTGAGTATGTTGTTTATTTCCCTGTCAATATCTGAAGGATTTGTGTTAATGTCAGATATATATTGTGTAGAATGGCCCAAATTTATGAGAAAGCTAACTGGATTTTCAGCTTTCTTGATTAATCTTCAGCTTTCACGCTAATTCACATTAATTCATTTCGTTGTTGTCATCCGTGAATGAATCTCCTTTGACTTTAGTTCCAGTACTGTAAGAAATTTTTAACTTGAATTTTGTATATATGAAAAAAAAAACCTAGATTTTTCCCACTATCCTGAATTGCATTTTGCTCCACCTGTGCTTCATCTTAGTTTCTGTTCTGTATCTGTAATTTCTCGGAGATGATTTTCTTTGTGATATTTGCTGTTTGTTAAGCTTTGTAGCACATTTCTTCTCTCTGTTAAGTCTTCTCCTCTTACTGTATCATCTCTCTTGTGCTGTCACTTTGGCAAATATTTTCTACAGACGTTGTATGCATTTTCATTTAGTTTTTCCATGCATTGGTTTAGGTTTAGATTGTTTAGGACGGATTCTCCATCATTTTTTTCAAGATTGATGGACTGATTACATCGACTCCAGGCTGAGGGACTGATTACCTCAAACTCCTTCTGATCTTCACCATATCTTCTTTGGATAGGACTGATGAAGCCACTGTATGACGAAACGTTCCCCAATAAAGATACCCAAGTGTTGCACATGTGTTTAATTTATCAATTTACAATAGCTGAGTTCACTAAACGTTCCCTCACCCTGACTGTTGTTTAGGTTCTCTTCACCTGTTTTCTTTTATGCTCGTTTACAAGCCATTGATAATGTGATCCCAGTGTACTGTGTTGGAGACTGTCATGTCCCTGATAGTTTTCTTTTATTATTTGTGAAGGTCAGATGACGCGAATTATACACTTGTAGTAATGTGTTTTCTGTTGATTCAGTGCAAACTTCCGCAGTCTTAGAAGCGCACTCGTATGATCCTCTACAGTTTGTTACAATTTCTGGTACAATGATACTTTCTATTTACTTTCATATTTACATCTGGGAGCTTAAAATCTCGAAGGAAACTTAATTAAGCTCGCAAATGGTGCAAGATTTTCAAGGTTTTCTATCTTCTCGATAATTATATTAAGTGAAGTCCTCTGCTGATGCTGATGGTGGCTGGTATACGAGAATGATTACCAGGTTTCTAATCTCCAGTTTTATTTCAAGCACTTGAGTCATATTTTAACAGTTCGGTGCAAGTTTGTGACTCCTTCACACACTTGTACCATATTTAGTCCAGCATATATATGCATAATATAATTTAGGATCCATATTTTAAAACGAAATTATTAGTGTGGGTTGCCAAGAAGGCTTCAAATATAACATTGCTTTTGGTAAAGAGTGAGAGAGAGAGAGTGAGAGAGAGAGAGAGAAAGAGAGAGAGAGAGAGAGAGAGAGAGAGAGAGAGAGAGAGAGACAGATAGACTGTATGGGATCTTGCGAGAGTACTAATACCCGTTATCAGAGTAAAAATACATACCCCACAGAGATGTATATAACCCACAAAATGATATGTACTAACGATATTCCTGCTAGTCTTAACTCACCTTCAATGTACCAATTAGCTGGGAAGGGAGATAATTTAATTGACAGGTAATATTGTCCAGACATAAACAATGACCGACCAAGAACATAGTAATTAACGCAGGTCATTACCAGAGAAATACAGGTTACGATAGTCATAATTTGAAGGCCACTGGAACATAGTTAACGACACGATGAAGGCTAACAGATTGGAAACTGTAAATAATGACTCCTGAGCTGGTGGTGATGTTAGTTACTGCTGAGTTGGTGATGTTAGTTACTGCTGAGTTGGTGGTGAGGTTAGTTACTGCTGAGTTGGTGATGTTAGTTACTGCTGAGTTGGTGATGTTAGTTACTGCTGAGTTGGTGGTGAGGTTAGTTACTGCTGAGTTGGTGATGTTAGTTACTGCTGAGTTGGTGATGTTAGTTACTGCTGAGTTGGTGATGTTAGTTACTGCTGAGTTGGTGATGGTAGTTACTGCTGAGTTGGTGATGTTAGTTACTGCTGAGTTGGTGATGTTAGTTACTGCTGAGTTGGTGATGTTAGTTACTGCTGAGTTGGTGGTGAGGTTAGTTACTGCTGAGTTGGTGTTGATGTTAGTTACTGCTGAGTTAGTGATGTTAGTTACTGCTGAGTTGGTGGTGATGTTAGTTACTGCTGAGTTGGTGATGTTAGTTACTACTGAGTTGGTGATGTTAGTTACTGCTGAGTTGGTGATGTTAGTTACTGCTGAGTTGGTGGTGAGGTTAGTTACTGCTGAGTTGGTGTTGATGTTAGTTACTGCTGAGTTAGTGATGTTAGTTACTGCTGAGTTGGTGGTGATGTTAGTTACTGCTGAGTTGGTGATGTTAGTTACTGCTGAGTTGGTGATGTTAGTTACTGCTGAGTTGGTGATGTTAGTTACTGCTGAGTTGGTGGTGAGGTTAGTTACTGCTGAGTTGGTGTTTATGTTAGTTACTGCTGAGTTAGTGATGTTAGTTACTGCTGAGTTGGTGGTGATGTTAGCTACTGCTGAGTTGGTGATGTTAGTTACTGCTGAGTTGGTGGTGATGTTAGTTACTGCTGAGTTGGTGGTGATGTTAGTTACTGCTGAGTTGGTGGTGATGTTAGTTACTGCTGAGTTGATGGTTATGTTAGTTACTGCTGAGTTGGTGGTGATGTTAGTTACTGCTGAGTTGGTGGTGATGTTAGTTACTGCTGAGTTGGTGGTGATGTTAGTTACTGCTGAGTTGGTGGTGATGTTAGTTACTGCTGAGTTGGTGGTGATGTTAGTTACTGCTGAGTTGGTGGTGATGTTAGTTACTCCTGAGCTGGAAGCGATGTTAATTAACACATTTAATAATAAATTATTATTTACATTCAACATCCCAATCGATTTATAACAATTTAATTTGTATACTTATTATTAGAATAAATATTTTTTTAAACACGCTGGCCGTCTCCCACCGAGGTAGGGTGACTCGAGAAAAAACGCTTTCACCATCATTCACACTATTACTATCTTATCAGAGGCAGGCAGGTACGACAGTTCTAAGATGTCACTCCAAACAGCAAATATCCCAAACTCCTCCTTTAGAGTGCAGGCGTTGTACTTCCAACTTCCAGGACTCAAGTTCGGTTAACCGTTTTCCCTGAATCCCTTCACAAAATATTACCCTGCTCACACTCCAACAGCTCTTCAAGTCCCAGGTAACCATTTGTCTCCACTCCTATCTAACATGCTCACATATACCTGCTGTATGTCCAAGGCCCTTGCACACAATTCAGTTTTTTGTATTCTTTTCTATATACTCTTAAACTGTACATTGTAAATGCCGTAATTTTTATTCTAGTCATTAGAAAATGTAATAATAACCACAGGTGATAATCATTATACTAAGAAAACAAATTCTTGAAAATTAATGCATTTTGAAAAGGTTAGATTGGTTTGCAGAGGCGAAAAGAAAAAGTCAAGAACGACTAAAAACTAATTTCTGTTTTCTGTGGAAAGTCCAATGAGGCAATTTGGCCCCAACGATAAAGAGTAATGAGAGCAACTTTGCTGAATGGCGAAGCGTTAATAATGATAATGGTAATGAGGATAATGATAATGACACAGCTGGTCTCTCTCTCCCTCAGGTGACTGGCTCTGGTACTCGAGTGGAGGGCGTGTACGTTCACATTCGTCCTCGACGCTCGCTGCACGCCCTCCACCTCACGCCTCAGGTGGAGGCTCCGCCTCATTCTTCTTCATCGTCTTCGTCTTCGTCGTCGTCAGCGTCCTCGTCATCTGAAGGGTACATTCCGTGGGACACGGTGACCGTGATGAACGCCGGGGCCTCCAGCTACGTGCTGACACGGCTGACGCCCAATACGGAGTACGAGGTGTTCCTGGTTCCCTTCGTCAGGACCGAGGAAGGGTTGCCTACTGAACTCCGGGTCAACACCACACTACCTGATGGTATGATCACTTTCTAAAATGCCTTAAACCCTAACTACGTACCTTACCTGTGAACTACTCTTCCTGTAAACTATACATCCTGTGAACTACCCTTCCTGTGAACTACCCTTCCTGTGACCTACTCTTCAACAGTTGCTGAAGTTCCTGCCTTCCAGTGTACTTACTGCTTTTCAGTGAATTCTAACCCCGTGTGGGTTCCAGTGTCAGAGCGAATAATTTAATGGAACTTCAACTAACCCGTAAGATGACGCAAACTGGACGAGTAACACCGACACGTAACGAAAAGTGCACCATGAGCAGTGAATTATTTTATTGTTGCGATGTTTCACCCACCCCTGGGTTAAACGTTGTACGAGTGAAAGACCTCACTGCCACCAGTGTATTGTACAAACCTGTGTCTAGCAGCTCTCCTTCAAGGACAGCTGCTAGACATACACAGACCAATTTATTTTCTGGGTTTCTGTCTCCATGTGGGTTATTATTGAGCACTGACAGTCTTCATTACACTTTCATTAGTTATTCATTATTTTCGAGCATCATACATGTGTCTGTTCCTGTCTAAAGAGTCTCTCAATACGTATGATGTAAACCCTGAACGAATGATGCTCACTGAACCTTGAACAAAGTCTAGGAAGTGTGTACCGTAGTCCTGAGCTATAAGGAAATGTCTTATTCCAAAATAATTAAAACTTCGAGAACCATATACACCAACCCTACGGGAGAAACCTTTGGAATATTCCCAATTACTACATAAGAGATATCTCAAATGTTTCCCCTCTGACCGGAGACTTCCCTCAACTGGAGACTTGGTTGATTATTTTGTTTGCGGGAAAAGATCTCCAACTGGGCTGAGAAATGCCTTATTTTTGAGTAGTAAGAAGAAATTCAAGATTTCATAAGGAAAAGAAACACTGTAATATTATTTTTTTTATTGTAACAACGTTTTACGCTGTGTAGAACTTTATCAGGTCAGCATCACCCCGAGCGAAACGTTGTTGCAGTAGAGAGTTGTTCGGTAATGTGTGTCTTTTCTTCCCGACAATTGGCAACACACCATTTCGCTCCACGGGAAAAGGTAAATGAATCTCATATGTGTCTTTCAATCCTGCAGTGAATGTAGCCAAAGATCACAAGGAAGCGAGACGTGTCTCGCGGATGTGACTCCACTGGGAGGCTGGAGTCTGGCTCTCGCATGTGGATACTGGAGGGAGTATCACAAAATCTTGGCACTAGTCTTGGCTCTGAGACGCCATTACTACCAGGCCCAAATCTCCTGCCGCCAGTGCCATCAGTGATGTCCCCCAAGGCCATCAGTGACACCACTGCTGACATCTGCGAGGCCACCACTGCCAGCAGTGATGCCACTAATTCCACCAGGGATTCCACCATCAGTGACACCACCATCCCAGCCATTAGTAATGCCACCACTACCAAAACTAATGCGACGATGGTCTGCAGTGTCACCGCCGCTGCCGTCATTGTTATTACTACTGCTGCCAGTACCACCATCAATGTAATCGATGATACCACCACATCAACAAGCAGATGCACCACCTCGACCATCCATCTTGACAACCCACATCATCGACAACCCACATCGACTATCAACCTCCCATCACCAGTACCACAACCACCATCCCACTTCCCACGATCACAACCACTATTACAACCACCATCACACCTCCCTCCCATCCCCACAACCACAGCTACGATTTCAACCACCATCACAATTCCCTCCCATCACCACAACCACAACCACCAACGCTCCACTTGTCGCATAATTACATTCTCCTTCTCCATCTCCTCCCCGCCGCCGCCGTCAGCAGACCCAGCAGTTCTTCAATAAGCCACTCGTTCAAAGATGTTATTGGCCGCGATAAAATCAACAAAGCGCGCATAAGCACCGCAGCCCGAGCAAATGAGCAGTTGCAGACGCGAGGTTTATGTGTATCAGATAATAGAGACTTCAGGAGGGAAGTATATTGGGGTGTGGAAGCGACACAATACGAACCAGGCCATCAGGAGCCTCCAGCAGGGAATGCTATACTCCCTCTGGAGGGCTCCTTGTCTTCTCTATATTATCCTAATCTCCCAGCTTCGCTATGTGCAGCTACCAGATCTCGGCTGCGGCAGGAAGGAGCGAAGGTGTCTTTTGGGTGCTGTAGGAAGGGGTGAAGGGTTCTATCAGGTTGTAAATTAAGGAGTAAAGGTTTCTATTGGGTGCTAGGAGAAACGGGAAAGGTTTATATTGGAAGCTGGAAGAAATGAGATATAGATTTAAAACTACTTATACGTTATATATGTGAGAGAATAAATACGCTACAGAACCAACTAGAAAGTAAAATACCTTGAGAGTCACGAACAATGTTGAACTAACAGAGACATAATAATCTTCAATATAGTATACTTCGATCACCTTACTGAAGCACAAAAGAAGCGTAAATAGATATGTAGAGAGCCTAAGAAATAGCCAGCGTGAACGGATGTTCTGTAAAATTAACTTCACTAATCGGAGAACTGATTGGGAAATCGGTTTTGATTACCATTATCCCAAAGGAAAGCAAGGAAAAAATGAATACAGACGCTTACAAGGTCTATAAAATATAAATTCTGAGAAAGTCTAGGTTATCAGATATTGAAAGAGAATGTAGAAGAATATACAGCAGGAGAAACGGGTCGTCTGAATTTTACAGAAAAAGAAAACGAACACATATTACAACAAAGGAAAGACAATCGACACCGAGATATTATCGATATAGATCAGAAACTAAAACATTCACAGCAGACGGAAAAACACAAAAGTAAAGAGAAGGCCTTCAGGAAAATACAACAAATTCTAAATATTTCTGCTCAGAAGCAGAGTCCAAATAAAAAAAAAAAACTCTTGAACTTCCCAGCTTCTCTCTCTCTCTCTTGAGAAGCTGGAAAGTTCAAAAAAAAAAAAAAAAAAAAAAAGAAATGGACAGAATTTTCAGATACCAATATCTTATCAATGTTCATCAATCAGTAAAATAACAGGATCTTCGACGATCCAGATAATTGCTTTGTTATCTCTGTCCACTCTGCAGTTGATGTATCTGACATGAGCACAAATTTCCTCAGAAATCGAAACAGTGAGGCAGAACAAAGAATTACAAACCAGTAACACTAACATCACACATCATAAAAAGCTGCGAAAAAAAAACCCGGTACAAGCTTTTGAGGAAAACTCACCATTGTTGAGAGATTGAAACCATTCAGTAGAGTCATACTAGAATTATTTCACAGAAATACAATTAGACAGTTTTGAAAATATAATTGGTCAGTTTTTAACTAAACACTCAAATAACAATCCTAACCACATCGAAGTGTGATACACCAGTATTAAGTTAATAGTCGATCAGAAGATGTATTCTCAAGTTATCGGACGGAAACTAAAACTGGGAATGGTCTATTTCATATTGTATATATATATATATATATATATATATATATATATATATATATATATATATATATATATATATATATATATATATATATATATATATATATATATATATATATATGGCAAATGCACATACCAATTATGACATAAGCGTTTTCCCTACTTAAAGCAGCGATGGAAATTTGAAGCCTATCACAAGAGGCGTTCTCAATTTATAAACGAAATCCTACGAGGAAGAAAAAATTCAGACTACCACTTAAAGGTACCCCTTAAAGGATGCCTAATTAGATACCTGTGTTGTACCTGTGACCTGTGGCCAACTGGGTTGTTGCTGCTAACGGCCAGCTGCTCGACACAGATGCTGGCCATGGTTGAATTTCAGTATATGCTGAAACTGACATAACATATCCGCACATAATATTCGTTGAGGAGAGACTTGGACCAGCATCATATTAGACTCAAGGGCGAATATATTGCTGTGTGAGTGGCTGGCATGCTAACGCACGCGCGCACGCACACACACACACACACACACACACACACACACACACACACACACACACACACACACACACACACACACACACACACACACACACACACACACACGCACACACGCACACACGCACGCACGTACGCACGCACGCACGCACGCACGCACGCACGCACGCAGGTACGTCAGAATGAGAACGTGTTACATGTAGGCTGCATATTCTTGAACTATAAGAAGGCATTTGATACAATATCCTGCAAGAGTCTGGGACAAAACCTTGTGAAGGCAGAAATGAGAAGAAATGCACGAAGGGGAATCAAAGGAGATATATTAATGACATACAAAATACATGATTGGCTGAACTTTGACAGTGTGCTAGAGAGGTGTGCAACCGGTATCCATGGATACATTAGGACATTAGATAATTATGAGTCAAAAGGATGTCAGGAAGTATTTCTTCAGTTGGGAAGTATAACCTATAGCATGTAGTAGTAGTGTAGCCAGGCTTCATACATAGTTTTAAGAATAGGTACACCAGGGTTCATATGGCTAAAGGGGTAAAACTCGCAAGTAGCAAGTTAAGCAGGGCCTGGTGCTGAGACTCGACCCCTGCAATCACAAATACTTG
Source organism: Cherax quadricarinatus (assembly GCF_038502225.1). Taxonomy (NCBI): domain Eukaryota; kingdom Metazoa; phylum Arthropoda; class Malacostraca; order Decapoda; family Parastacidae; genus Cherax; species Cherax quadricarinatus. Next base: position 26,824,435 of record NC_091300.1, on the reverse strand, counting down.
AGTACACATAGGTGAGTGCACAGTGCACACACATACACTTGAGTGAATATTAGTAACTTAAAGTAGTCTGGAGGTAGCAGCTGGAAGATCTCCTGAGGCGAGTGTTGAATATTCAGTATCTTAGCAAACCTGCGTGTGTGTGTGTGTGTGTGTGTGTGTGTGTGTGTGTGTGTGTGTGTGTGTGTGTGTGTGTGTGTGTGTGTGTGCGTGTGTGCGTGTGCGCGTGTGTGCGTGTGTGTGTGTGTGTGTGTGTGTATGTGTGTGTGTGTGTGTGCGTGTGTGTGTGTGTGTGTGTGTGTGTGTGTGTGTGTGTGTGTGTGTGTGTGTGTTTGTGTGTATGTGTTTGTGTGTATGTGTTTGTGTGTGTGTTTGTGTGTGTTTGTGTGTGTGTTTATGTGTGTGTGTGTGTTAATGTGTGTGTGTATACTCACCTAGTTCTACTCACCTAGTTGAGGTTGCAGGGGTCGAGTCCAAGCTCCTGGCCCCGCCTCTTCACTAGTCGCCACTAACACATTTCTAGAGTGCCGAGGCGAGGTAGGTAGCTCTTGGTATTAATAAAGGGGATATTAATAAGGTCTTGAGGATATCTCTCCAAGAGAGAACCCACAGTAATGGGGTGAGGTACTGGGGAATAGTGTGAAAATCTAAAGTATGGGGTACTGCACGAAATATATTTTTTTCATTTAATGTATTATGGAAAATTATCCCCTTTTAGATAACTTGGTAAATTAAACTATATATATATATATATATGTATATATATATATATATATATATATATATATATATATATATATATATATATATATATATATATATATATATTTTATATATATTTATATATATAAATATATTTATATATATATATATATATATATATATATATATATATATATATATATATATATATATACAGAGCAACAATGGGGTGGAGTTGAAAGATAGCTATAGGCCTTTCGTGTTGCAATCAACACATCAGGAGCTTGCAATGTTGCAGGAAAGAGGATAAAATCTAGCAAACACACTCTGAACGTATTTGCTGGGAATATATCCTCTTTCCTGCAACATTGCAAGATCCTGATGTATTAATTGCAATACGAAAGGCCTAGAGCTGTCTTTCAACCCCCATCGCGGTTGTTTTGCACCTTGCATCGCTTGTTTGTGATTTTTTGCACAACCACTCCATAGAGAGATATTTTGTTTTAGCTCCAGGAAGGAAAAAAACCTGGCAGGAAATGACAGAAATCGTACACCAACTCGAATCATTTCTGTAGCGGAATCACAGTCAATGGCCTCCACTTCAAAACAACAGATATTAGTGCCAGGAAAAAAAAGACCTCCCACCCAAACCACACCAATACGATGACATTCATCTTCGCAAAACCAGCGACGGACAACAAAATACCTTTCATCCGTGGACTGCTTAGAGTCAAACGCAATGTTCGCGGTTTTCACAGAGACCCCCATAAAGGATCACTTTGACAATGAAATATGGATCCTGGGTTATAACCTATACAGATGCCACAGAGTGAACAGGCAAAAGGAAGGGAAGGGTTGGCCTGTACGTCAGTCACTGATATGCTCGGAACTACTAAACGCCTCAAATGATGTAGTTGAGGTTTTGGCAGTAATGATCGAGAACCAAAACTTGGTCATTGTGGTTGCATACAAGCCTCCGGATGCAACTTCCCAACAATTCCAGGAACATCTTTTGAAAATAGACCACTGTCTAGAAAATTTTCCAGCTCCTGGCCAAACATCTTGCTCCGGGGGATTTCAACTTAAGGCACCTAAAATGGAGGAATGTAGCAAATAATGGTGTAGCAGAGATAGCCCCAAGAGGCAGCTCAGACGAAAACACACACACACACACACACACACACACACACACACACACACACACACACACACACACACACACACACACACACACTCACTCACACGAGCTTTTAAATATCTGCATCAAAATTCTCTTTAAACCAGTAAATAATAGAGCCAACAAGATTGGAGAATACACTGGACCTCATCTTCACTAACAATGATGATCTGATACGACATATTACCATATCAAAAACAATATACTCATAACACAAAGTAACAGAGGTTCAGACATGTATGCGCGGGGTCCCAGACCAACAAAATGTGATCAGTCACGAGGGAACCTTCACCAAATTCAACTTCAGTAACAAAAAATATAAGGTGAGACCAAGTCAACCACATCCTAAATTATGTAAACTGGGAAGATATCCTAAGCAACATGGATCCTAATCTATGTATAGAACAAATTAGCTCTATGGCACTCGAGGTATGCTCAAGGCATATTCCTTTAAGGAAAAGGAAGGGAAGATGAAAATTAGAAAGAGAAAGTCGTTCCTATAGAAGCGAAGGCAAAGAATAACAGAGCAGCTAAAAGAGACCAATATATCTGTAATACGAAGGGAGGCACTGGTCAGAGAAATAGCAAACATCGAACGTAAGCTAAAGGAATCTTACAGGAGTCAGGAAACGCTGGAAGAACTAAAATCCATAAATGAAATTGAAAGAAACCCAAAATATTTCTTATCTTATGCCAAATCTAAGTTGAGAACAGCATTCAGTATTGGGCTTCTACTTAGACGAGATGGGTCCTACACAGATGACAGCAAGGAAATGAGTGAGGTACTTAAGTCCCAGTATGACTCGGTTTTTAACGAGCCGCTAACCAGACTGAGAGTCGAAGACCTAAATAAATTTTTTATGAGCGAGACACAGAATTTGGTAGACTCAAAGCTATCTAATATTATCCTGACGCCAAATGACTTCGAAAATGCGACAAATGACATGCCCACACACTCTGCCCCAGGCCAAACTCATGGAACTCCGTGTTCATCAAGCATGAACATAGGGGTCGTCCCATAGCTGCTAAAAACAACAGACATAGCCCCACTCCAAAAAGGAGGCAGTAAAGCAAGAGCAAAGAACTACAGACCGAGAGCGCTAATATCCCTTATCATAATCTTTGAAAGGGTTCCAAGAAGCAAGACTGCAATATGGGTTTAGAGCAGGTCGCTTCTGCATGTCAAAATTACTGGACCACTATGACAACGTCCTGGATGCTCTAGAAGACAAACAAAATGCAGAGGTATTATACACAGACTTTACAAAACCCTTTGACAAGTGTGACAATGGTGTAATAGCACACAAAATGCGTGATAAAGGAATAACAGGAAAAGTTGGTAGATGGATCTATAATTTCCTAACAAATAGAACACAAAGAGAAGTAGTAAACAGTAAAGTTTGAGGCAGTTACTGTGAAAAGCTCTGTTCCACAATTCACAGTACTCGCTCCCATCCTGTTCCTCATCCTCACATCTGACATAGACAGGGATGTAAGCCACAGCACTGTGTCTTCCTTTGCAGATGACACCCGAATTTGTATGACAGTGTCCTCCATTGAAGACACTGCAAGACTCCAGGGGGACATTAACCAAATCTTTAAATTGACCGCAGAAAACAATATGAAGCTCAGTGATGAGAAATATCAGTTACTCTGATATGGAAAACGTGAGGAAATTAAAACTATATCGGAGAATAAAACAAATTCCCACAACACAATAGAGCGAAAAACTAATGTAAAAGACCTGGGAGTGATAATGTGAGAGGATCTCACTGTCAAAGACCACAACATTGTACCAAGAGCATCTGCTAGAAAAATGACAGGATGGATAATGAGAACCTTCGAAACTAGGGATGCCAAGCCCATGATTACACTCTTCAGGTCGCTTGTTCTATCTAGGCTGGAATATTGCTACACACTAACAGCACCTTTCAAGACAGATGAAATTGCTGACCTAAAAATGTACAGAGAACCTCATAGCACACATAACTGCGATAAAACACCTCAATGGGAATGCTTGAAGTTCCTCAACCTGTACTCCCTAGAACGCAGGCGGGAGAGATACATGATAATATACACATGGAAAATCCTAGAGGAATTAGTACCAAACTTGCACACGATAATCACTCCCTTTGAAAGCAAAACACTCGGCAGACGATGCAACATCCTCCCAATGAAAAGCAGGGGCGCCACTAGCACGGTAAGAGACAACACCATAAGTGCCAGGGGCCCAAGACTGTTCAACTACTACCCAGCATACATAAGGGGGATTACCAATAGACCCCTGGCTGTCTTCAAGAAGGCTTTGGACAGGCACCTAAAGTCAGTACCTGACCAGCCGGGCTGTGGTTCGTACGTCGGGTTACGTGCGGCCAACAGTAACTGCCTGGTTGATCAGGCCATGATCTACCATGAGGCCTGGTCACAGACCGGGCCGCTGGGGCGTTGACCCCCGAAACCCTCTCCAGGTATATATATATATATATATATATATATATATATATATATATATATATATATATATATATATATATATATATATATATATATTGCCAAGAACTCATTTAAAATTAAGTCCTTTCTCATACACATTTAAAGATATATTTTTTTTCATTTATGTTAATGTAAAAATTAATAATTTTGTACCAAAAGAACCTTAGAAAACTTACTTAACCTTATTATAACAAGCGCAATTTAATTTAACGTAATCCAACTAAATATATTTTAGATAAGTTTAAAATAATTTAATAAACAAACACAATGAAATATATTTTTTTCCGTTAAGTTCAGAATGATTTTTGGGAAATTACTGCATACACAAATTTTCGCTTGCCTTATTCGGCAAGAAGAGCGTTGCTATTTAAACCAAAAATCGGAAGTTTTACCTATTCGGCACTACATATAATATATAATTTATAATAATATGTATTATATAACATAAATAATAATATAATTACACACACACACACATATATATATATATATATATATATATATATATATATATATATATATATATATATATATATATATATATATATATATATATATATATATGTCGTGCCGAATAGGCAGAACTTGCGATTTTGGCTTAAATAGCAACGCTCATCTTGCTATATAGGACAAGTGAAAATTTGTGTATGCAATAATCTCGCCAAAATCATTCTGAACCTAATGAAAAAAATATATTTAACTGGTTTTGTTTAGTATTAAATTATTGTAAACAAATCTAAAATATATTTAGTTGGGTTAGGCTAAAATAAATTGCTCTTGTTATAATAAGGTTAGGTAAGTTTTCTAAGATTCTTTTGGTGCAAAATTAAAAAAAATTACATTAACATTAATGAAAAAAATATATCTTTAAACGTATAAGAGAAAATTTTAGAAAGGACTTAATTTTAAATGAGTTCTTGCTAATTGACCAGTTTTACATATTCGGCACGACATATATATATATATATATATATAACATATATAATAATATAATAATTATATATATATATATATATATATATATATATATAACAAATAAAAAAAAATAATAATTACATTCATTTAAAGCTAAACCCATAAACATCCATTAACTCATGGAAATTGTGATGAGTTGAGTGGATAATCAGATTTAATATGAAGAAGGGGATGGTAGCTCTTATTCCGTTGATCAAAAACTCTTCACGAGCAACAGTGCAACCTTGCTGAAGGGTGTTCAAGAGGGGAATAATGAGATATATGAGTCATATTAAGGTGCTGTTGTAGATGACTGTTTTGTACTCTTGTAACAAGTGATGGCTGTTGTTGAAGACTGTTTTGTACTCTTGTTACAAGTGATGGCTGTTGTTGAAAACTGTTTTGTACTGCTACAAGTTGGCTGTTGTTGAAGACTGTTTTGTACTTGTTACAAGTGATGGCAAGTGTTTTGTACTCTTGTTACTGATGGCTGTTGAAGACTGTTTTACTCTTGTACTCTTGTGTACTCTTGTTACAGTGATGGCTGTTCTTTAAGTGTTTCGTACTCTTGTTACAAGACTGTTTTGTGTTTTGTACTCTTGTTACAAGTGATGGCTGTTGTTGATGACTGTTTTGTACTCTTGTAACAAGTGATGGCTGTTGTTGAAGACTGTTTTGTACTCTTGTTACAAGTGATGGCTGTTGTTGAAAACTGTTTTGTACTCTTGTTGCAAGTGCTGACTGTTGTTGAAGACTGTTTTGTACTCTTGTTACAAGTGATGGCTGTTGTTGAAGACTGTTTTGTACTCTTGTTGCAAGTGATGACTGTTGTTGAAGACTGTTTTGTACTCTTGTTACAAGTGATGGCTGTTGTTGAAGACTGTTTTGTACTCCTGTTACAAGTGATGGATGTTGTTGATGACTGTTTTGTACTCCTGTTGCAAGTGATGGCTGTTGTTGAAGACTGTTTTGTACTCTTGCTACGAGTGCTGACTGTTGTTGAAGACTGTTTTGTATTCTTGTTACAAGTGATGACTGTTGTTGAGGACTGTTTTGTACTCTTGCTACAAGTGCTGACTGTTGTTGAAGACTGTTTTGTACTCTTGCTTCAAGTGATGGCTGTTGTTGATGACTGTTTTGTACTCCTGTTGCAAGTGATGGCTGTTGTTGAAGACTGTTTTGTACTCTTGTTGCAAGTGATGGCTGTTGTTGAAGACTGTTTTGTACTCTTGCTACAAGTGATGGCTGTTGTTGAAGACTGTTTTGTACTCTTGTTACAAGTGATGGCTGTTCTTGAAGACTGTTTTGTACTCTTGTTACAAGTGATGGCTGTTGTTGAAGACTGTTTTGTACTCTTGTTACAAGTGATGGCTGTTCTTGAAGACTGTTTTGTACTCTTGTTACAAGTGATGGCTGTTCTTTAAGACTGTTTTGTACTCTTGTTACAAGTGATGGCTGTTCTTGAAGACTGTTTTGTACTCTTGTTACAAGTGATGGCTGTTGTTGAAGACTGTTTTGTACTCTTGTTACAAGTGATGGCTGTTCTTGAAGACTGTTTTGTACTCTTGTTACAAGTGATGGCTGTTCTTGAAGACTGTTTTGTACTCTTGTTTCAAGTGCTGACTGTTGTTGAAGACTGTTTTGTACTCTTGTTACAAGTGATGGCTGTTCTTGAAGACTGTTTTGTACTCTTGTTACAAGTGATGGCTGTTCTTGAAGACTGTTTTGTACTCTTGTTACAAGTGATGGCTGTTGTTGAAGACTGTTTTGTACTCTTGTTACAAGTGATGGCTGTTGTTGAAGACTGTTTTGTACTCTTGTTACAAGTGATGGCTGTTGTTGAAGACTGTTTTGTACTCTTGTTACAAGTGATGGCTGTTCTTGAAGACTGTTTTGTACTCTTGTTACAAGTGATGGCTGTTGTTGAAGACTGTTTTGTACTCTTGTTACAAGTGATGGCTGTTCTTGAAGACTGTTTTGTACTCTTGTTACAAGTGATGGCTGTTGTTGAAGACTGTTTTGCACTCTTGTTACAAGTGATGGCTGTTCTTGAAGACTGTTTTTTACTCTTGTTACAAGTGATGGCTGTTGTTGAAGACTGTTTTGTACTCTTGTTACAAGTGATGGCTGTTCTTGAAGACTGTTTTGTACTCTTGCTACAAGTGATGGCTGTTGTTGAAGACTGTTTTGTACTCTTGTTACAAGTGATGGCTGTTCTTGAAGACTGTTTTGTACTCTTGTTACAAGTGATGGCTGTTGTTGAAGACTGTTTTGTACTCTTGTTACAAGTGATGGCTGTTCTTGAAGACTGTTTTGTACTCTTGTTACAAGTGATGGCTGTTCTTTAAGACTGTTTTGTACTCTTGTTACAAGTGATGGCTGTTCTTGAAGACTGTTTTGTACTCTTGTTACAAGTGATGGCTGTTGTTGAAGACTGTTTTGTACTCTTGTTACAAGTGATGGCTGTTCTTGAAGACTGTTTTGTACTCTTGTTACAAGTGATGGCTGTTCTTGAAGACTGTTTTGTACTCTTGTTTCAAGTGCTGACTGTTGTTGAAGACTGTTTTGTACTCTTGTTACAAGTGATGGCTGTTCTTGAAGACTGTTTTGTACTCTTGTTACAAGTGATGGCTGTTGTTGAAGACTGTTTTGTACTCTTGTTGCAAGTGATGGCTGTTGTTGAAGACTGTTTTGTACTCTTGTTGCAAGTGATGGCTGTTGTTGAAGACTGTTTTGTACTCTTGTTGCAAGTGATGGCTGTTGTTGAAAACTGTTTTGTACTCTTCTTACGAGTGCTGACTGTTGTTGAAGACTGCTTTGTACTCCTGTTGCAAGTGATGGCTGTTGTTGAAAACTGTTTTGTACTCTTGTTGCAAGTGCTGACTGTTGTTGAAGACTGTTTTGTACTCTTGTTACAAGTGATGGCTGTTGTTGAAAACTGTTTTGTACTCTTGTTGCAAGTGCTGACTGTTGTTGAAGACTGTTTTGTACTCTTGTTACAAGTGATGGCTGTTGTTGAAGACTGTTTTGTACTCTTGTTACAAGTGATGGCTGTTGTTGAAGACTGTTTTGTACTCTTGTTACAAGTGATGGCTGTTGTTGATGACTGCTTTGTACTCCTGTTGCAAGTGCTGACTGTTGTTGAAGACTGTTTTGTACTCTTGTTACGAGTGCTGACTGTTGTTGAAGACTGTTTTGTACTCCTGTTACAAGTGATGGATGTTGTTGATGACTGTTTTGTACTCCTGTTGCAAGTGATGGCTGTTGTTGAAAACTGTTTTGTACTCCTGTTACAAGTGATGGCTGTTGTTGATGACTGTTTTGTACTCCTGTTGCAAGTGATGGCTGTTGTTGAAGACTGTTTTGTACTCTTGCTACGAGTGCTGACTGTTGTTGAAGACTGTTTTGTATTCTTGTTACAAGTGATGACTGTTGTTGAGGACTGTTTTGTACTCTTGCTACAAGTGCTGACTGTTGTTGAAGACTGTTTTGTACTCTTGTTACAAGTGCTGACTGTTGTTGAAGACTGTTTTGTACTCTTGTTACAAGTGCTGACTGTTGTTGAAGACTGTTTTGTACTCTTGTTACAAGTGCTGACTGTTGTTGGAGTTTACCTGGAGAGAGTTCCAGAGGTCAACGCCCCCGAGGCCCGGTCTGTGACCAGGCCTCCTGGTGGATCAGAGCCTGATCAACCAGGCTGTTGCTGCTGGCTGCACGCAAACCAACGTACGAGCCACAGCCCGGCTGGTCAGGAACCGACTTTAGGTGCTTGTCCAGTGCCAGCTTGAAGACTGCCAGGGGTCTGTTGGTAATCCCCCTTATGTATGCTGGGAGACAGTTGAACAGTCTCGGGCCCCTGACACTTATTGTATGGTCTCTTAACGTGCTAGTGACACCCCTGCTTTTCATTGGGGGGATGTTGCATCGTCTGCCAAGTCTTTTGCTTTCGTAGTGAGTGATTTTCGTGTGCAAGTTCGGTACTAGTCCCTCTAGGATTTTCCAGGTGTATATAATCATGTATCTCTCCCGCCTGCGTTCCAGGGAATACAGTTTTAGGAACCTCAAGCACTCCCAGTAATTGAGGTGTTTTATCTCCGTTATGCGCGCCGTGAAGGTTCTCTGTACATTTTCTAGGTCAGCAGTTTCACCTGCCTTGAAAGGTGCTGTTAGTGTGCAGCAATATTCCAGCCTAGATAGAACAAGTGACCTGAAGAGTGTCATCATGGGCTTGGCCTCCCTAGTTTTGAAGGTTCTCATTATCCATCCTGTCATTTTTCTAGCAGATGCGATTGATACAATGTTATGGTCCTTGAAGGTGAGATCCTCCGACATGATCACTCCCAGGTCTTTGACGTTGGTGTTTCGCTCTATTTTGTGGCCAGAATTTGTTTTGTACTCTGATGAAGATTTAATTTCCTCGTGTTTACCATATCTGAGTAATTGAAATTTCTCATCGTTGAACTTCATATTGTTTTCTGCAGCCCACTGAAAGATTCGGTTGATGTCCGCCTGGAGCCTTGCAGTGTCTGCAATGGAAGACACTGTCATGCAGATTCGGGTGTCATCTGCAAAGGAAGACACGGTGCTGTGGCTGACATCCTTGTCTATGTCGGATATGAGGATGAGGAACAAGATGGGAGCGAGTACTGTGCCTTGTGGAACAGAGCTTTTCACCGTAGCTGCCTCGGACTTTACTCTGTTGACGACTACTCTCTGTGTTCTGTTAGTGAGGAAATTATTGATCCATCGACCGACTTTTCCTGTTATTCCTTTAGCACGCATTTTGTGCGCTATTACGCCATGGTCACACTTGTCGAAGGCTTTTGCAAAGTCTGCATATATTACATCTGCATTCTTTTTATCTTCTAGTGCATTTAGGACCTTGTCGTAGTGATCCAATAGTTGAGACAGACAGGAGCGACCTGTTCTAAATCCATGTTGCCCTGGGTTGTGTAACTGATGGGTTTCTAGATGGGTGGTGATCTTGCTTCTTAGGACCCTTTCAAAGATTTTTATGATATGGGATGTTAGTGCTATCGGTCTGTAGTTCTTTGCTGTTGCTTTACTGCCCCCTTTGTGGAGTGGGGCTATGTCTGTTGTTTTTAGTAACTGTGGGACGACCCCCGTGTCCATGCTCCCTCTCCATAGGATGATGAACACGGAGTTCCATGAGTCTGGCCCTGGGGCAGAGTGCATGGGCATGTCATTTATCGCCTGTTCGAAGTCATTTGGCGTCAGGATAACATCGGATAGGCTTGTGTTAACCAAATTTTGTGGCTCTCTCATAAAAAATTCATTTTGATCTTCGACTCTCAGTCTGGTTAGCGGCTTGCTAAAAACTGAGTCATATTGGGACTTGAGTAGCTCACTCATTTCCTTGCTGTCATCTGTGTAGGACCCATCTTGTTTAAGTAGGGGCCCAATACTGGACGTTGTTCTCGACTTTGATTTGGCATAGGAGAAGAAATACTTTGGGTTTCTTTCGATTTCATTTATGGCTTTTAGTTCTTCCAGCGATTCCTGACTCCTATAAGATTCCTTTAACTTAATTTCGATGCTTGCTATTTCTCTGACCAGTGTCTCCCTACGCATTTCAGATATATTGACCTCTTTTAGCCGCTCTGTTATTCTTTTCCGTCGCCTGTAAAGGGAGCGCCTGTCTCTTTCTATTTTACATCTACTCCTCCTTTTTCTTAGAGGAATAAGCCTTGTGCATACATCGAGTGCCACCAAGTTAATTTGTTCTAGGCATAAGTTGGGGTCTGTGTTGCTTAGTATATCTTCCCAGCTTATATCGGTTAGGACTTGGTTTACTTGGTCCCACTTTATGTTTTTGTTATTGAAGTTGAATTTGGTGAATGCTCCCTCGTGACTAGTCTCATTATGTCGGTCTGGGGCTCTACGCATACATGTCTGAACCTCAATTATGTTGTGATCTGAGTATATTGTTTTTGATATGGTGACATTTCATATCAGATCATCATTGTTAGTGAAGATGAGGTCTAGTGTATTCTCCAGTCTAGTAGGCTCTATTATTTGCTGGTTTAAATTGAATTTTGTGCAGAGATTTAAAAGCTCGTGTGAGTGTGAGTTTTCATCAGAGCTGCCTCCTGGTGTTATTACTGCAACAATGTTATTTGCTATATTCCTCCATTTTAGGTGCCTTAAGTTGAAATCCCCCAGGAGCAAGATGTTGGGTGCAGGAGCTGGAAGATTTTCCAGACAATGGTCAATTTTTAGCAGCTGTTCCTGGAATTGCTGGGATGTTGCATCCGGAGGCTTGTAGACTACCACATTGGCTAGGTTTTGGTTCTCGACCTTTACTGCTAAAACTTCCACTACATCATTCGAGGCATTTAGCAGTTCTGTGCAAACAAGTGACTCTGCAATGTACAGGCCAACGCCCCCCCCCCTCCCTTTTGCCTGTTCACTCTGTCACATCTGTATAGGTTGTAACCTGGGATCCATATTTCGTTGTCCAAGTGATCCTTTATGTGGGTCTCAGTGAAAGCCGCAAACATTGCCTTTGCCTCTGCAAGCAGTCCACGGATGAAAGTATTTTGTTGTTTGTTGCTGGCTTTAGACCCTGTATATTTGCAAAGAAGAATGTCATCGGACTGGTGGTATTGTTGGTACTGGGGGGGGATTTTTTTTCCGGCATTAGTATCTGTATCTGTTGGTTTGGAGTGGAGGCCATCGACTGTGGTTCCACTCCAGGAATGACTGGATTTGGTGTACGATTTCTGCCATTTCCTGCCAGTTTTTTTTTCTTCCTGGCACTAAAAAACCTCTCCCTCTTGAGTGGCTGTGGCTACCCAGGTTTTCCCATGGCCTGGGTGTTTTGTATCTTTTTGTACCCTTTAGATGGTGTGCCTGGCAATTTAAGTTATAGCACAGTCTTTCCTGTACTGAAGAGGTACACATTTCAGGGTGAAAAAGCTTACAGGAAGGGAGTTTGCATTTTCCTGTTGTCATATGGGCATGGCATTTTCTAGGGTGGTCATAGTTGTACGTCCCGTCTGTTTTTCCAGATTTCCCATGTCTGCAAATACCAAGTGCATAGTATGTGCACAGGCTTGGTTTCCGTTTGCCTTGGGTTTCTGTGACTGTATTCCCTGTTGGTGCATGTTTCCCTGTCTTATTCCTATCCTCCCTAGCACCAACAATGGAGCTCCCACCAGTTGTTTTTGGTAATATATCCTCACTATTGCTAGTGGAGTCCTCTTGTTTGATATTTCCTGTGGTATTTCTAGTTTGCAATATTGGTTTTATCTTATCTTTGACTACACTTGTTTCCCCACTACGGCTCCTGTCCCCTATGAGGTCATTTATATGTATTCCTTCCTGCGTATAATTCCCGACTACCTGGACAAAATCTCCAGCTTCACCATTACTGTCTCCCAGGACAGCACCTCCAGCTTCACCATTACTGTCTCCCAGGACAGCACCTCCAGCTTCACCATTACTGTCTCCCAGGACAGCACTATCAGTCCCCAGGACACATTTACTGACTATCAGGACATCACCTCCAGCCTTACAGTTTCTGACTACATGGCCAGTATCAAGGGCAGTACCATTCAGCCCAGACTTTTTATGTTCCCATCTGTTGTAGAAAGCTTCCAGGTTGTCTATGAAAGCAGCTTTGATGTTATCCTCTTTTAATACCCTTGTGATTTTAGTCCACAGATTTTCCTCATTTGGGCATACCCAAAAACACTTCCCTGTTTTAATACTGCTTGTAGCTAGTTCTTGGATATCTGCACAAGGGGCGTGACACCAATTTCCACAAAAATGACAATTTATCCATGTGGAAGCCCGTTTGTTTGATTGACTGCAGACTATACAGAGCTTCATAATGATTTGAATGGTTGAGTTACTGTAATTCTACTAGCAACCTCTTGAATACTCTATTAATAACCTCCTTAAATAAAGCTCTAGCTATTTGTATTTCTATTTCTAACTGTACTTGTATATTGGACAGCTTACCGTGTACGTTCCTGATTTATATTTATTGTTTGTGTTTGATAAGGGCGCCTACAACCCCATCCGTTTACAGTCTGCTTTATTGTCCAACGAATCCGTTTGAAACTAGTCAAGGGTTCGGACCATCAAGGGTTCGGACCAGTCGAGGGTTCGGACCAGTCGATCTGATCTGATCAGTGGGTCACTTATTTAAAACATACTAGTCGGTGATTTGGGCTAACACATGAAGGATCTACTTGAAATTATCTACCCGAGTAATATGTGATTTGATTGATACAAAAGTATAACTTGCGTGTTGAAGAGCCGGTGATTTCTGGCAGCTCCTACAATGACGAACGGTCGAGCCTCAACCCTTGTTTATCAATCGCTGTATCTAGCTTTTCTAGTTTTTTTTCGTCTCCACCACAATAAATGCTATATTATCACTATAGTTGACTGGTGGAAATTTTGGAGGAAGGACGCTTTTTCTGTAGTAATAATTGCTTCTCGTTGTGTATATTGCGACCGCTGGTCGCAGGTGCTGACTGCTGTTGAAGACTGTTATGTGCTCTTGTTACAAGTGTTGACTGTTGTTGAAGACTGTTTTGTACTCTTGCTACAAGTGATGGCTGTTGTTGACGACTGTTTTGTACTCTTGTTACAAGTGCTGACTGTTGTTGAAGACTGCTATGTGCTCTTGTTACAAGTGCTGACTGTTGTTGAAGACTGTTTTGTACTCTTGTTACAAGTGCTGACTGTCGTTGAAGACTGTTTTGTACTCTTGCTACAAGTGCTGACTGTTGTTGAAGACTGTTTTGTACTCTTGCTACAAGTGCTGACTGTTGTTGAAGACTATTTTGTACTCTTGTTACAAGTGCTGACTGTTGTTGAAGACTGTTTTGTACTCTTGCTACAAGTGCTGACTGTTGTTGAAGAGTGTTTTGTACTCCTGTTGCAAGTGATGGCTGTTGCTGAAGACTGTTTTGTACTCTTGTTACAAGTGCTGACTGTTGTTGAAGACTGTTATGGGCTCTTGTTACAAGTGTTGACTGCGGCTTCTCTGAAGAGGAAAGTAAGAGGCTATATTACATGTGGTAATGTTTACAGCTTCTAGGGACGAGAGAGAGAGAGAGAGAGAGAGAGAGAGAGAGAGTGGAAGAGAGGGAGGGAGGGAGCGTGGGAGAGAGGGAGGGAACTTCCCAGTACACTTCAACACTTATGTAGCAGTCGGTGGAGACGCTATATAATATTTTAGAAAAAAAAAGCAGTGGGAGCATCAGCAGTAGTGGCAGCAGCAGAAGCTGCAGCAGCACCACCAACAACAGTAATAGAAGTAGCAACACCACCGCCACCACCAACACTAATAGCAGTAGTAACAGCAGCAGTACTAGTAGCAGGAGCACCAGCAGTAGCACTGGTAACACTAGCAACTACAGAACATTTACGACAACGACTACAAAAAATATATCTACGAGAACTACAAAAACAGCTGCATCATCAATTTTGACTACGCTATTAACTACAGAAACTACGCAAAGACTACAATAACAAAATAGAGAAAGCAGCAAAATCAACAACAGCTACAGTAAAAAAAAAAAAGACAGCCCCTAAAAAACGACAACAGAAGCAACGACAATTACTACCGAAAAAAAAATCGAAAATTAGGTGATCCCGTCGTTGTCATCAACGACAACAACAACAAACAAACAAACAACAGCTACAACGACCTTCCCCAAGGCAAAGACATCAACAAACACCCAGAATCATAAAATTTCAGATATATTTCCGATTTCTCGGATATTTTTCTCGGATGTATTCCCGTATACATTTTATTGCGCAGATATATTTCAGGTGAATGGTTGCGCGCGGGTTGCAATGCGTTGCATAATTATAAGAGGAGACGCCCCAGGAAATATATTTTGTGTTAAGTAGCGAGATTTATTCTGATGAGCATAAACCCGAGTGTTATACCCAAGTTAAAAGGGATTACAGCGAGAGATTTATTCCTGGGAAGGAATTAATACGAAGCATCCAGAGATGGATTTCCGGAAGGAGGATGCTGTTTTCATCTCGCTAGTCCGAAACAAGGAGGGTAGGGTTTCATCTGCGTGATTTGTGTCTTGTGTGATTTGTGTGCTGCATGGTTTGTGCATTGTGTGATTTTTGTGCTGTTTGAACTGTGTGTGTTGTTTATTTTGTGCTGTTTGAACTGTGTGTGTTGTTTATTTTGTGCTGTTTGAACTGTGTGTGTTGTTTATTTTGTGCTGTTTGAACTGTGTGTGTTGTTTATTTTGTGCTGTTTGAACTGTGTGTGTTGTTTATTTTGTGCTGTTTGAACTGTGTGTGTTGTTTATTTTGTGCTGTTTGAACTGTGTGTGTTGTTTATTTTGTGCTGTTTGAACTGTGTGTGTTGTTTATTTTGTGCTGTTTGAACTGTGTGTGTTTGTTTATTTTGTGCTGTTTGAACTGTGTGTGTTGTTTATTTTGTGCTGTTTGAACTGTGTGTGTTGTTTATTTTGTGCTGTTTGAACTGTGTGTGTTGTTTATTTTGTGCTGTTTGAACTGTGTGTGTTGTTTATTTTGTGCTGTTTGAACTGTGTGTGTTGTTTATTTTGTGCTGTTTGAACTGTGTGTGTTGTTTATTTTGTGCTGTTTGAACTGTGTGTGTTGTTTATTTTGTGCTGTTTGAACTGTGTGTGTTGTTTATTTTGTGCTGTTTGAACTGTGTGTGTTGTTTATTTTGTGCTGTTTGAACTGTGTGTGTTGTTTATTTTGTTTGATTTGTGTAGTGTATGATTTATGTCTCGCAAGATTTATACGATATTTTTCATTAGTGTCATTTGGTACACAGATGTTGTTTACCCAACACCAGAATACTTCCAGCAGGTATTGGAGCCTCCTACACACAGGAGTGGAGTGTTTTGTGCACAGGATCTGACATTCCAGCAGGTATTGGAGTCTCTTAACACACTTTTCCCCCTGGATGCAACCCACAACAGTTTGATAACATAGGTACCTATTTTTGCTGCTAGCTGAGCCCATATGCTTCTCCATCCCAGGAAATCGAACCCTGCTTCTTGCGAATGTGGGACTAAGACTCTCGCCAGTGAGCTAGTTGGTACAACCAGCTGAAGGGATAACGGTAAGGGAAGATAAAAAGGAATAGAAAGGGATAGAGTGGCGTAGATAGACAAAAATGAAAAATAGAAAGGTTAAGGGAATGAGAGAATGGAGGAGGGAGGAAATATGGAGAAGAAGGATGAAGAAGGGGAGAAAGGATGGAAGAGGGGAGAAGACTGTGGTAGGGAAGGGTGGGGAGAGGAGTGTGGGTAGGGAGGGAGAGGGATTATCAGGAGCAGTTTCATGCATCACAGGCAGAAGGGGAAGGGATGGAGGGGGAGGCGACACTCACACCATCCATCAAGAATTAATAAAAACGAGTGTGAAAGAATGAGAGAGAGAGAGAGAGAGAGAGAGAGAGAGAGAGAGAGAGAGAGAGAGAGAGAGAGAGAGAGAGAGAGAGAGAGAGAGAGAGAAAGAGGGAGGGAGGGAGGGAGAGAGATGTGGAGAGGGAGAGAGTGTTCCCCCCTTTATTCACCTGGTTCTGAAGTAGCTGTGGTTCTACATACAGTGATCTTGGCTGCTGTTTTGATATAAGAAGTTATCGTGTAAGGATCTCCTCTGAGGTTCCCAGACGTTGGAGTCATTCCAGAGATTTCCGTAACATAGTTTTCCTGTAAGCCAATGTTTACCTCAGCGTTTCCAGGAGTCATCTGGGCCGTGTCCCAGACCAGACTTTTAGGTTGATGGCCTGATTAATCAGGCTGCTGGTGCTAGCAGCACTCATTTCAAGGCAGCCAGCACAGCACGACTGACCAAGAAATGACTTCAGCAACTACCCAAGCTCAGTTGTTTACCTGGAGAGAGTTCCGGGGGTCAACGCCCCCGCGGCCCGGTCTGTGACCAGGCCTCCGTTGTGAGGACAGCCACAGGGTGAAGGGAAAGTTTGTTCCATGTGACATGCTAGATAATCCGAGTGGTGACAAACCTCAGAGAAGCGATACAATGCAGTCACTTCCACCGATCTACCTCAATCCCTTCATCCCTAAGCTGAGGAAGGGAGTGTAAAGGATTAGAGGGAGGGAGGGAGAGAGGCTGGGATGGAAGGAGAGATTCGGGGAGGGAGGTGGGAGAAGTAAGGACTCAGGGAGAGGAGGGAACGTAAAGGAGGTAGAGAGAGAGAGAGAAATAAATACTGGTGAAAGGAAGAGAATGAGGGGATGGGAGAATGGAGAGAGAGAGAGAGAGAGAGAGAGAGAGAGAGAGAGAGAGAGAGAGAGAGAGAGAGAGAAAGGATGGAGGGATAAACTCTTTTTTTTATTAAATGAAACTTAATATATCGGCAGTGTGTTGCTACTCTATTATGTATGATAGCTGCACACCGGGAACAAAAGCTAACATTGTTTGAGGGAATAGAGGCAGCGATGGAAAAGGGTAGGAGGGAGACAGAGAGATAGGAAACAACAAATAAAGTCGTGGGCAGACAAGTCAGTGTTACCAACAGCGGTTCTTATTTTCCCGTGATTAAGAAATTGTGTTATATCATTCGCGACTCAGAAGTTATTATAGGAGACGATGATGAGTGGGGAGGAAAGGAGAGGGAGAGAGACGGGGAGAGAGGGAGGGAGGGAGGGAGGGAGGAGAACGGGTAGCCAGAGGTAGGTCTGTGTTAGCAGTTGGGTCTCGTTACAGTCTGGCTATTAAGGTGATTGTGACTACGAGAGGTCGATTAAGTGCTTATTACGTGGCCCCGAGCTGATCTGGGTGACTATGATATCCTATCATAGAAGATAAACACACACACACACACACACACACACACACACACACACACACACACACACACACACACACACACACACACACACACACATACACACATACTCAGTGAGGTTAATGAGAAGAATTAAATCGGACGAAGACCAGGCGGAACTACAAAGGAATCTGGACAGGCTGCAGGCCTGGTCCAGAAACTGGCCCCTGGAGTTCAACCCCACCCAGTGCAAAGTCGTGAAGATTGGGGAAGGGCAAAGAAACACTACACAGAAGTGTAGTACAGTCTAGGGGGCCAAAGACTACAAACCTCACTCGAGGAAAAAAATCTTGGGGTGAGTATAACACCAGGCACATCTCCTGGGGCGCACATCAACCAAATAATTGCTGCAGCATATGGGCGCCTAGCAAACCTAAGAATAGCATTCCGACATCTCAATAAGAAATCGTTCAGGACCCCGTACATTGTGTACGTTAGGTCCATATTGGAGTATGCAGCACCAGTTACGAGTCATGGTACGTGAAGAGGTATCACAGTGGGCGCCTGTGACGAGCGGGGTCCCACAAGGGTCAGTTCTAGGACCAGTGCTATTTTTGATATATGCGAACGACATGATGGAAGGAATAGACTCTGAAGTGTCCCTATTCGCAGATGATGTGAAGCTGATGAGAAGAATTAAATCGGATGAGGATGAGGCAGGACTGCAAAGAGACCTGGACAGGCTGGACTCGTGGTCCAGAAACCGGCTTCTCGAATTCAACCCTGCCAAATGCAAAGTCATGAAGATTGGGGAGGGGCAAAGAAGACTGCAGACAGAGTATAGGTTAGGTGAACAAAGACTACAGACCTCACTCGGGGAGAAAGATCATGGGGTGACCATAACACCGAGCACGTCACCGGAGGCACACTTCAACCAAATAACTGCTGCAGCATACGGGCGCCTGGCAAACCTGAGAATAGCATTCAGATACCTTAATAAGGAATCGTTCAAGACACTGTACACTGTGTATGTTAGGCCCATACTGGAGTATGCAGCACCAGTCTGGAACCCACACCCGGTCAAGCACGTCAAGAAATTAGAGAAAGTACAAAGGTTTGCAACAATGCTAGTTCTAGAGCTCAGGGGAATGTCGTACGAGGAAAGGGTGAGGGAAATCGGACTGACGACACTGGAGGACAGAAGGGTCAGGGGAGACATGATAACGACATACAAGATACTGCGGGGAATAGACAAGGTGGACAGAGACAGGATGTTCCAGAGAGGGGACACGGAAACAAGGGGTCACAATTGGAAGCTGAAGACTCAGATGAGTCACAGGGATGTTAGGAAGTATTTCTTCAGCCAAAGAGTCGTCAGGAAGTGGAATAGTGGAGTAGTAGTGGAGGCAGGAACTATACATGGTTTTAAGAAGAGGTATGACAAAGCTCAGGAAGTAGAGAGGGAGAGGACCCAGTGAAGTGGCGGGGCCAGGAGCTGAGTCTCGACCCCTTCAACCACAATTAGGTGAGTACACACACACTACCACACACACACACACACACACACACACACACACACACACACACACACACACACACACACACACACACACACATACACACACATATGGGCGCCTGGCAAACCTGAGAACAGCATTCCGATACCTTAGTAAGGAATCATTCAAGACACTGTACACCGTGTATGTCAGGCCCATACTGGAGTATGCAGCACCTGTTTGGAACCCGCACTTGATAAAGCACGTCAAGAAACTAGAGAAAGTACAAAGGTTTGCGACAAGGTTAGTTCCAGAGCTAAGGGGAATGTCCTATGAAGAAAGATTAAGGGAAATCGGCCTGACGACACTGGAGGACAGGAGGGTCAGGGGAGACATGATAACGACATATAAAATACTGCGTGGAATAGACAAGGTGGACAAAGACAGGATGTTCCAGGGAGGGGACACAGAAACAAGAGGCCACAATTGGAAGTTGAAGACACAAATGAGTCAGAGAGATAGTAGGAAGTATTTCTTCAGTCATAGAGTTGTAAGGCAGTGGAATAGCCTAGAAAATGACGTAGTGGAGGCAGGAACCATACACAGTTTTAAGACGAGGTTTGATAAAGCTCATGGAGCGGGGAGAGAGAGGGCCTAGTAGCAACCGGTGAAGAGGCGGGGCCAGGAGCTAGGACTCGACCCCTGCAACCACAAATAGGTGAGTACAAATAGGTGAGTACATCAGGTCCCACAGTATGCTACCAGGTCTCCCACCCTCACAGGCCCCCCAAACCACAGTGTTGGAAAGGAAACTGAAGGTATGGTACACAAACGCTGATGGAATAACAAATAAGTGGGAGGAGTGGCACGAAAGAGTCAAAGAGGCATCACCGGACATCATAGCTCTCACAGAAACCAAGCTTACAGGTATGATAATAGATGCCATATTTCCAACGGGATACCAGATCCTGAGGAAAGACAGAGGTAACGGGGGGGGGAGGAGGAGAAGTGGCACTGCTGATCAAAAACCAATGGAATTTTGATGAGCTGGAGAGAGGAGACAGCGGACAAGCAAGCGATTACATAGCGGGAACACTTCACTCTGGAGGTCCCAAGGTGATAATTGCAGTGATGTATAACCCACCACAGAACAGCAGGAGGCCAAGGCAAGAGTATGACGAGAGCAATAGAGTGATGGTTGACACACTGGCTGCAGTGGCCAGAAGAGCTCATGCATGCAAGGCAAAGCTCCTGATCATGGGCGACTTTAACCACAAGGAGATCGATTGGGAGAACTTGGAGCCACATGGGGGCCAAGACACATGGAGGGCTAAGATGATGGAGGTGGTACTGGAAAACTTCATGCACCAACACGTAACTAACACTACAAGAGAGAGAGGAGAGGATGAACCAGCAAGACTGGACCTAGTATTCACCTTGAGTAGTGCAGATATTGAGGACATCACTTATGAAAGACCCCTTGGGGCCAGCGATCATGTGGTTTTAAACTTCGAATACACAGTAGAGCTACAAGTGGAGGGGGAAGCAGGAAGGCCAGGACGAATGAAGCCAGACTACAAGAAAGGGGACTACACGGGAATGAGGAACTTCCTTAACGGGGTTCAGTGGGACAGAGAACTGGCAGGGAAGTCAGTTAATGAGATGATGGAATATGTAGCAACAATGTGCAAGGAGGCTGAGGAGAGGTTTGTACCCAAGGGTAACAGGACTAATGAAAAAGCCAGGATGAGCAGGGAGGCTAAAACCAAGTGTGCTAGGGAATGGAAGAAATATAGAAGGCAAAGGACCCAGGAGAATAAGGAGAGCAGTCGTAGAGCCAGAAACGAATATGCACAGATAAGAAGGGGGGCCCAACGACAATATGAAAACGACATAGCAGCGAAAGCCAAATATGACCCAAAACTGTTATACAGCCACATCAGGAGGAAAGCAATAGTCAAGGACCAGGTAATCAGGCTAAGGAAGGAAGGAGGAGAGACAACAAGAAATGACCATGAAGTAAGTGAGGAACTCAACAAGAGATTTAAAGAAGTGTTCACAGAGGAGACAGAAGGGGCTCCAGAAAGACAGAGAGGTGGGACACACCACCAAGTGCTGGACACAGTACACACAACCGAGGAAGAAGTGAAGAGGCTCCTGAGTGAGATAGATACCTCAAAGGCAATGGGGCCGGATAACATCTCTCCATGGGTCTTGAGAGAGGGAGCAGAGGCGCTATGTGTACCCCTAACAACAATATTCAATACATCTATCGAAACGGGGAGATTGCCTGAGGCATGGAAGACAGCAAATGTAGTCCCAATCTTTAAAAAAGGAGACAGACGTGAAGCACTAAACTACAAACCAGTGTCACTAACATGTATTGTATGCAAAGTCATGGAGAAGATTATCAGGAGAAGAGTGGTGGAACACCTAGAAAGGAATGATCTCATCAACAGCAGCCAACATGGTTTCAGGGACGGGAAATCCTGCGTCACAAACCTACTGAAGCTCCATGACAGGGTGACAGCAGTAAGACAGAGAGAGGGGTGGGTAGACTGCATTTTCTTGGACTGTAAGAAGACGTTTGACACAGTTCCACACGAGAGATTAGTGCAAAAACTGGAGGACCAAGCAGGGATAACAGGGAAGGCACTACAATGGATCAGGGAATACTTGTCAGGAAGACAGCAGCGAGTCATGGTACGTGGCGAGGTGTCAGAGTGGGCACCTGTGACCAGCGGGGTCCCACAGGGATCAGTCCTAGGACCAGTGCTGTTTCTGGTATTTGTGAACGACATGACGGAAGGAATAGAATCCGATGTGTCCCTGTTTGCAGATGACGTGAAGTTGATGAGAAGAATTCATTCGATCGAAGACCATGCAGAACTACAAAGGGATCTGGACAGGCTGCAGACCTGGTCCAGCAATTGGCTACTGGAGTTCAACCCCACCAAGTGCAAAGTCATGAAGATTGGGGAAGGGCAAAGAAGACCGCAGACGGAGTACAGTCTAGGGGACCAGAGACTACAAACCTCACTCAAGGAAAAAGATCTTGGGGTGAGTATAACACCAGGCACATCTCTTGAAGCGCACATCAACCAAATAACTGCTGCAGCATATGGGCGCCTAGTAAACCTCAGAACAGCATTCCGACATCTTAATAAGGAATCGTTCAGGACCCTGTACATCGTGTACGTTAGGCCCATATTGGAGTATGCGCACCAGTTTGGAACCCACACCTAGCCAAGCACGTAAAGAAACTAGAGAAAGTGCAAAGGTTTGCAACAAGACTAGTCCCAGAGCTAAGAGGTATGTCCTACGAGGAGAGGTTAAGGGAAATCAACCTGACGGCACTGGAGGACAGGAGAGATAAGGGGGACATGATAACGACATACAAAATACTGAGAGGAATTGACATGGTGAACAAAGACAGGATGTTCCAGAGATGGGACACAGTTGGAAGTTGAAGACACAGATGAATCACAGGGATGTTAGGAAGTATTTCTTCAGCCACAGAGTAGTCAGGAAGTGAAATAGTTTGGGAAGTGATGTAGTGGAGGCAGGATCCATGCATAGCTTTTAAGCAGAGGTATGATAAAGCTCACGGTTCAGGAGAGTGACCTAGTAGCGATTAGTGAAGAGGCGGGGGCCAGGAGCTTGGACTCGACCCCTGCAATCTCAACTAGGTGAGTACAACTAGGTGAGGTGAGTACACACACACACACACACACACACACACACACACACACACACACACACACACACACACACACACACACACACACACTCACTACCACACACACACACACACATACTAGAAATAGCGATGGAAAGTTTAATGTCAGCAGGTTATGGACACAACAAAAGAAAGAGAGGAGAGAATGAACCAGCATGACTGGCTCTTGAATTTACCTTACGTGCAATTGTTATAAGTGGAACAGAATATGAGAGATCTCTGGGTACTAGCGACCATACACTACTAAATATCGAAAAACTTTGTGGATGTAAACATTAAGGGAAGACTACCAGATGCAGAATAGGAGAAACAAGACTACATAAGAGGAAAATTGGTATGGATGAGTGAATTCCTTAGTTAAGTGCATTAGGAAAGGAAAGTGGAAGGAAAGTCAGGAAAGGAGACACTGGAGTACCTAGCGAGAAAGTGTCGGTAGACAATGAAGAATTTCACACTAAGAAATAGAAGAGGAAATGGAAAGTACATAGAGAACCCATTGTTCAATAAAAAACGCAGAGGAAAAAATAAAATGGTGTACGAACATGGGAAAAAATATAGAAACTGATAGACAAAAGAAAACAAAAAAGTGAGCAGAAATTTCAGAAACAAATATAAAGAGAAGGGAAGGCGAACAACATTTTGAGAATGACATGGTAGTAAAAGGCAAATTGTAACCAAAATTGCTTCACAGTACTGTCAACTAGAAAACAAGAAGCTACAGCTGTAAATTTGAAAAAAAAAATGGTGACGAGAAGCTCTCATAATTTCTTTTCACTGATTTATGTACTAATAGAACGAGGCGTTAGTAAGTGCTACAGCCATTAGATATTAATTCATATAAAATTATATGAATTGTTTAAGTTGAAACATTACTCGTACAGATGAATGAAACACAGACAATGTTTGAATGTCTTGTTATGAAAACATTTCACCATCCAATGGCGTTTTCAATTCACTGCAGAAATTATGAACAAGAGACACGGGAAGATGATATAATCAGTCCATTACTCTTAATATCAGGTGTTCAGTCACCTGTGTCAATATAAAGCAGAGGCAAGAGAATGAACAAATATATACAGGAGCAAGTGAGAAGTGCATCAGGAGAACAGCGTCGTCACGGGTGGAGTAGACTTGATAGAGGAAGACGTCATGATCCAAGGTATTATACCCCTCCCTCTTCTTCTCTGAATCGAATCTGATCATCTCCCATTCCACAGGTGCTGCATGATCCTTGAGAGTTTAACGCTTCCCGTTTAATATAATGTGACGAGAGCCAGCGACTCACCACTCAGCTACGAGCCTGACAAACTGAGTCATTTACTTGACACTTGAGTGTGAAGTCATCACCTCAGGTTCAAACTCTTTTAGTCTCTGAGTAATAAGCGGAGTAATAGTTTCGCTCTGTGTAGAACTCTACACAGAGCAAAACTAACCCAGTGATAGCTTTTTGTGCAATATATCTTTAGAAAAATACAAATACTAGGTCTTTCTCCGACTACTCGTCGGTAACTCAGCAATCTTACCAACGTATTTTGTTACTTGTTCACTATTGGTGAATCAAACACTTTATTGTGGTGAAACGTTTCCACAATATATACCTAAATGTTGCATAAGTATCTAATTCATCATCCTGTCGGTTCTCTAAGCCACTTATCTATATTCTTTACTTTTCACACCAGTTCTCCACTTGGATTTAAGAAAATCATTCGAAGATATTGTCTTAAACTTGTTAAATCTCCATTATGACTGTCAATGTCTTCATGAAGAGGAAAATCAAGATGTATCTTCAAGCTGCTCGATGGAGTGTCTCCTGCGATCGTCTTATATTTATATTTGCTGTCAGTAAGTCAGGGAAAAATGTGTAGAAGATGAGAAAGTAATGTGGCAGTATTCCAGGCTTGTGTGTGTGTGTGTGTGTGTGTGTGTGTGTGTGTGTGTGTGTGTGTTTTACCATTAGTCAAAAGCTTTTGTCAAACAGACACTTGGTATTTTGTTTGTGTGTATATGTGTGTTTGTGTGTGCTTGAGTGTAACTAATCTCAAAGCTGTACCTCCTCCTCCCTCTCTCTCTCTCTCTCTCTCTCTCTCTCTCTCTCTCTCTCTCTCTCTCTCTCTCTCTCTCTCTCTCTCTCTCTCTCTCTCTCCATTCTCTGTCACCCTTTCTCACCATCCTCTTAATTTCCTTTCTCAGTACCTCCCTCACACTAGCTCTTCGAATATTCTCTCACTTTCCTCCTCCTCGTCCTCCTCTTCCTTCCTCACCTAAGCTTCATTACCCTGGCTCTCCTGAACCTTCTTTTGCTGTGTCTCGTGCCTTACAATGGAAGGAACCGGGTTCAATCGTGGGCGGATGTAGACGAGTGGGCAAGCCTCTTTACACCTGTAAATTGACGTCTCTTCCACCACCAGTGGCGGGTGGCGCTCTCTTCCCCTACCAGTGGCGGGTGGCGCTCTCTGCCACCACCAGTGGCGGGTGGCGCTCTCTGCCACCACCAGTGGCGGGTGGCGCTCTCTTCCACCACCAGTGGCGGGTGGCGCTCTCTTCCACCACCAGTGGCGGGTGGCGCCTTTCCCTTACCAGCGCGGCGGGTGGCGCCTCTTCCCTACCAGCGGCGGGTGGCGCTCTCGCCATCACCACGCGGCGGCGCCTCTTTCCCTACCAGCGGCGGTGGCGCCTCTTCCCACCAGTGGCGAGTGGCGCTCTGCCACATCACCAGTGGCGGGTAAGCTCTCTCTTCCTCTTACTCAGTGGCGGGTGGCGCTCTCTTCCCCTACCAGTGGCGGGTGGCGCTCTCTGCCATCACCAGTGGCGGGTGGCGCTCTCTTTCCCTACCAGTGGCGGGTGGCGCTCTCTTCCACCACCAGTGGCGGGTGGCGCTCTCTTCCACCACCAGTGGCGGGTGGCGCTCTCTTCCCCTACCAGTGGCGGGTGGCGCTCTCTTCCACCACCAGTGGCGGGTGGTGCTCTCTTCCACCACACTGTGCGGCGTGCGCTCTTCCCTACCAGTGGCGGGTGGCGCCCTGCCATCACCTGCGGCGGTGGTGCCTCCACCACCAGTGCGGGTGGCGCTCTCTCTTCCACACCAGTGGCGGGTGGCGCTCCTTCCCACCACCAGTGGCGGGTGGCGTTTCTTCCACCACCAGTGGCGGGTGGCGCTCTCTTCCACCACCAGTGGCGGGTGGCGCTCTCTTCCACCACCAGTGGCGGGTGGTGCTCTCTTCCACCACCAGTGGCGGATGGTGCTCTCTTCCACCACCAGTGGCGGGTGGCGCTCTCTTCCACCACCAGTGGCGGGTGGCGCTCTCTTCCAACACCAGTGGCGGGTGGTGCTCTCTTCCAACACCAGTGGCGGGTGGTGCTCTCTTCCAACACCAGTGGCGGGTGGTGCTCTCCAACACCACAGTGGCGGGTGGTGCTCTTCCAACACCAGTGGCGGGTAGTGCTTCTGGCCACCACACCAGTGGCGGGTGGTGCTCTCTGCCACCACCAGTGGCGGGTGGTGCTCTTCCAACACCAGTGGCGGTGGTGCTCGCCACTCACCAGTGGCGGTGGTGTTTCCTTCCACCACCAGTGGCGGGTGGTGCTCTCTTCCCACACCAGTGGCGGGTGGTGCTCTCTTCCAACACCAGTGGCGGGTGGTGCTCTCTTCCACCACCAGTGGCGGGTGGTGCTCTCTTCCAACACCAGTGGCGGGTGGTGCTCTCTGCCACCACCAGTGGCGGGTGGTGCTCTCTGCCACCACCAGTGGCGGGTGGTGCTCTCTTCCACCACCAGTGGCGGGTGGTGCTCTCTGCCACCACCAGTGGCGGGTGGTGCTCTCTGCCACCACCAGTGGAGGGAAGAAAGGTGGAATGGGAGGGGTAATTTCCCCATATTTTAACTGGCTGAGAATATTAGTACGGTACTTCCTGTCAGCGGTAGCGGGGGAAATTCCTTTGTATTATTACACGTGGGGAAAAATTCCCTCTTCTCATGAAAGATAATATTATTATTATTATTATTATTATTATTATTATTATTATTATTATTATTATTATTATTATTATTATTATTTATTTTATTGGGGTGAGCAATTAACCCGTAAGGGTTATACAGCGCCTACGAAACTGTGGGTAGTCAGATTCGATAAGTAGGCGGGGAAAATAACAAGTCATTCCTTCCCTCACAGGAAGACGAGAATTTTTCCTCACTATTACTTGTGTGAGACTTGATGTATGGAATATTCCCCTCCCCTCCTCTTTCCTCCCCTCCCTTTCTCCCCTCCACTCTCCCCTCTTTCCTCCCCTCCTCCTCTCTTTAATAAAACGATTCTCGTAGGAAAATTTCCCTACGTTCCCTATGTTTTTGCTGTGATTGATGCACACGCGAGGTAACTTTATTTCCGGTGGTTAAGGCTGGAATTTCATCTTTATTTTATGTAGTTAGGGACATTAGGGGAATGTTTTAGGGGATTTTTTTTGACGGGAGGAATATCCCTGTAATGTTGTCATTACGGGGAGCGGGGGACGGAGGATAATTTATGCACGGAATCGGTCTTCCTATCGGCAGCTTCCGGTAAAGGGAGGGGCGGAGGCGGTGGTGCCTTGTGGCTGATGAAGGTCTCTTGATCCAAGACACTGGAGCTGCCTTTCATACGGGTCGAACCTGACTTAACCCCAAGATTCACCAGATGCTGTATGAGTCCATATGGGTTTAGGGGTGCCCCATGATAATAACTGTAGTATCGGCAGGCCTCTGGCAAGATAGTCATGGAGTGAGTGATGATGAAAGTGTTTCTTCTTCTTTTTCTGGTCACCTGCCTCGGTGGGAAATGGCCGATGTGCAAAACCAATAATAATAATAATAATAATAATAATAATGAAATGTATTTCACTAGCTGTACGATCCTCTTACAGCATAACCTTAGTTCCCTGTACCTAAATGCACGCGGTTGGAATAGTGCAGAGTGCGGCATAAGTCTGTTGTGCCATTAAATATTAGCGATGAAGATTTAAGGCTAAACATGGGATGAATTGGCAAGTCATCACATGGAAACTGATATCCCAGTTTTGTTAATAAAAATGACACCGTACAATCTTCACTACGATGAATGTAATGCAAATGCTAACTCGCTGGATGTATGTTTAGCCTAAGGGAAATATAATGGTTATAACTGACATGCCATATGATCCTATACTAATTTCTGTCTGTCTGTCTGTCTGTCTCTCTCTCTCTATCTCTCTCTCTGTCTGTCTGTCTGTCTGTCTGTCTCTCTCTCTCCGTCTCTCTCTCTCTCTCTCTCTCTCTCTCTCTTTTTTTACACAGGGTTTGACAAGGTTAAGGATCCCTAGCTTTATTGACAGCTATTTACAGGTTAAGGATTCCTAACTTTATTGGCAAGCTAAGAGCTGTTACCTGCATCAGCTCTCTCTCTCTCTCTCTCTCTCTCTCTCTCTCTCTCTCTCTCTCTCTCTCTCTCTCACCTGCTGTTCACTTCAGAACACTCCGGATAGGATCTACGGTGAAAATAGTTTAGTGATCCCTCCAGATAACTTCGATATATACCCAGAGATTTTGTTACCTATTTTGACTGTATATTTTCTCATCTTTCTCTTCCTTTTTCTCTTATCCATTCCTCCTTCCCTACTCACCTACCAATGAAAGATATAAAGTTATATTTATTTAGGAAGCCTACACATGCTCTTATATCTAGAATAAATTTGTAAGCTAGTTCTCCCCGCCAAGGAAGCACCTGGATGCCCGAAGATTACCGGGTCATCCAGGCTGGTGGTGCTAGCCGCGTGCAGCCAAACTGGAAGATTGAAGTCTAAAATAACCCAGTGAAGTCAGTTTATCTTATTTTCATTGAAGTTGTGTAATAAGTCCTTTTTCATTTTGAGCCTCACAGTTACCTCACTTCATGATCCAAGGAACTGGAGTCACTTTACTCTTTCTTCCATCAAATTTGATTACCGTTACCTCTCATTCTCATACTACTACTACTATTACTACTACTACTACTACTACTACTGCTGCTACTACTACTGCTACTACTACTACTACTACTACTACTACTACTACTACTACTACTACTACTACTTTACTACCACACTAATAATACCACCACTACCACTGCCACACCACACACCACTCACTACTGCCACTACCACCACTACTCACCACTGCAATACCACCACCACCACCGTCAGCCTGCCACCACTCATCACTGCCACTTCACCACCACTCACACACATCACTACCGCCACCACCACCACCACCACCACCACCACCGCCACCACCACACCACCACCGCCACCACCACCACTCACCACCGCCGCTGGCCACCCCGCCACCACCACCACCACCACCGCCACCACCACCGCCACCACCACCACCACCACCGCCACCACTCACTACCACCTCACTCACACCACCATTACCAATACCACCGCCACCACCACCACCACCACCGCCACCACCACCACCACCACCACCACCGCCACCACCACCACCACCACCACCACCACCACCGCCACACCACCACCGCCACCACCTCTCACCACCACCACTCACCACCACCACCACCGCCACGCCACCACCATCACCACCGCCACCACCACACCACCGGGCCGCCACCACCACCACTCCACACCACCACCACCACTGGCCACCACCACACCACCACCTCACCACCACCACACCTCCATTAGCACCACCAGACATTACTAATTATCACTCACTATCACCACCATCACCACTGAACACTATTACCATTACTACTGCTACTACTACTCACTACTCTCTACTATTTACTACTACTATTACTGTTACTACTCATTACTACTACTCACCACTACTCATTACTGTCACTACTATTTACTACTACTTCACCACTACTACTACTACTCTACCACATCACCATTGCCTCTACCATTTCACCACTACTCTGCCACTACACTGCCTGCCACTACCGCATTACACCCACCAGCAACACCACTACTCACCACTACCACTCCCATTGTTCCCAAGCACCACATTGCTACTCACAAACCATTACCACCACTGCCACTCTACCATTACTCCACCACCACTACTATTACTACTGATGCTACCACTACTACCATTACTACTACCACTACTACTACTACTACTACCATTACTACAACCATTACTACCACTACTGCTGTTACCACTACTCACTACCACTAATACTACTCTACCACTGTCACTACTACTACTACCACTAATGTTTACCACTAATACCATTACCACGACGATTACTACCACTACCACTGTCTACCACCACTATCATCACTCTACCACTGCCACTACTACTCACTACACTACTCTACCACCGTTACTACCACCACCACTGTCACCACCACCACTGTTCACTTCCACCACTGTCACCACTCACCACCACACTACTACTACTACTACTGTTACTACTTCTACTATTACTACTACTATTATTTCTACTACTACTACTGCTATTACTACTACTATTACTACTACTAATACTATCACTACTACTGTTACTACTAATAATAATAATAAAAATAATCTCTGTGACAGCACCTGCTGGACCTCCTCAGGACGTGTCAGTTCACCTGGTCAACCTCACCCACGCCTCAGTTACCTGGAGACCACCTGATGCCGACCTCCAACACGGCCTCATCACCGGCTATCAGGTCAGTAGGTTCCCCTCGCAGTCCCCAGCGTTGTTCGTCAGGTGAGTGAGTTCCTTTGAATATTACCTACTGACTGCTTCTATATGCACTTATTTTAAAAATTTATTTCTGATTTGTCTTTATACTTACGCTACAGCTTTCTTCCGAGTTTAAATTGTGAGTTTGTTTTCTGTCAGTGGCGCTATGAAATGTTCCGGTCATACTGTTTTTTCGTAATATGAGGGTTCGTTATCTCTGATATATCTGTGACGAGTTTCGAGAGCTTCCCTACCACAACAACCCGGCCCCTATGGTCAAGCTTGTTTGGTGTTTGCTTGGCCAGCCAGGCTGTTGCTGCTGTCTGTCGGTTGTTTAAGAAATGGTATAGAATGGCGAAATATTTCCTCAGTAAGGCATCTTTACACTGGGCATGTATTGTTTCTCATTTATACGTGTTTATTGATTAGATAATGGTCCAAGTCGGACCGAAACGTCGTCAAAAATTTCTATGTGCGGGTTATTTGTCCATTGTTCCAGTGACGGTATTGTGACTTTATTCTTTCCTATACAAGTTTGTTATTATGGTTCTTTTTTCTTTTAATCAGCCAAACGAGAGCATTTTTCAGTTTGTGTCCGGATGGTTACGAGACATTGATCAGACTGCCGCGCTTGTGCTCTGCTTGAGCACAGGAAACACATGCTGATATCGACAGCTTGTTCACAAAGGCCTTTACTGAGGAAACGTTTCACTGTAAGTGGATTCTTCAGTCTTGGGACTGAAGAAGTCAGAAGTACCGAAGAGTCAGTAGCTCTCTTGAAGTCATTCTTGAATAAGTCATTTATTAGAAGCTTTTATTGGGAGAACGCTTCTTTCTCTCTCTTGGTTAAGCTTTATCCTGCTCGAAATATAGTCCCAGTAAAGCTTATTCTGCATATTTTGTCTTGATTCCCATTTGCTGAGCTTTGAAGAATTGGTGAAAGTGAATCTAGAGAGAAGAGGGGAAAACTGAAGTACGGAGGAGAGGAGATTAGGTAAGAGTGAGAGTTGTACTGAAAAAGAACATGCAATGGAAAAGAGAAAGAAAGGAGAGATAACTCAGGAGATAGAGGAGGAAGCAGTTTATTCAAAATCATAAAGAGGCCGAAAGGGGGTAAAAAAAAAACAAAAAACAAAGATAGCATCTAAAAGTATAGAGCAAGACGGATACGAGAGAGCAGGGAGGAAAGCAACGCAGGAAATTAATGTCCTTTGATATAAATGGGGCCTCAGCTTCATATATAGTATTTAGAAAGTCAAAAGCAGTTGATTTAAAACTGTTATCAGAAGGAGCACATAAGAAGACAACAGTCACGCGCCAGGTATAATGGATGACACTCTGATAGCTGTTAAAATGAGCACATCCTAAACAGACCACTAGTGTTTCACCCAGACCGTGAAACAATGAGAGCTCACCACAGGGTCATTATGAAATGTTTCAGTTTCGGAATGACGAGAATGAGGAATGAGCTGGATGTGGAATGAGATGTGGTGGCGATCAAGATGCCTGGGACGAGTAATGCCGGCGAATTGAGGGTTAAACGTCGGTGCCAGGAGTTAGTACTCAACTTCTCCCTCCCCCCCACACACACATACACACCAGTCTATCATCCCTTCCAGTTCAATTACAACTTATTGCTGTATGGTGTTTGACCTCAGTGGAAGCGAGAGAGAGAGAGAGAGAGAGAGAGAGAGAGAGAGAGAGAGAGAGAGATTTAGTAAAAGATAATGCTAGGGAAGGTTTTTTTAAATGAGATGAGAGGGGGAAACAACTCTTAGCTTGTAAATAAAGGTAAGAAATCTTAGCCTAACTCTGAATAAACCCTTGCATAAATAGAGAGAGAGAGAGAGACGGACGGGCAGACAGAAGGAATTAAATAGTAAGAAGGATTAAGAGAAAGGGAAGGCAGAAGGAATAGGTGGAGAGGGCAGAATGAAGAGGAAAGACAAGTATTGTTTTTCCATTACCATCACTAGGTAGAGGAATACCTTTTACCCAACACTCCAGTACTTCCAGCAGCTGCTGGAGTTCTCAACACATAGAACTGGAGTGTTTTCTTCGCTGGATGATTTTGTTGTAGGTACTGGAATCTTCTAACACAGGTAACAATGTTCACTGATGGGTGGGAAGAGCAGGGGAGTGAGGAAGCTGGCCAGTCTTGTTTCTTCACACCAGGAAATCGAACCCAGAGGCTTGCGATTGTGAGTGGAACGCTCTCACCCATGAGCTACTCGGCACTATCACAACAGCAGGATGCAAGGAGAGGAGGGAGGGGCAGAGATACCCCTGTCAGGGACTGGATACCCGCATGGGCAGCTGCCACCAATCTTGCTTAAACTGTCAACTTTCTGGCCTGAGAAACTACCCACTCCTCCCCCAACCCCTCCCTCTATCTCCTCTTCTCTCCTCAATCTCACCCCACTCTCCCCACACTCTCCCCACACTCTCCCCACACTCTCTCCACACTCTCACCCCACTCTCCCCACACTCTCCCCACACTCATACCCTGCTCATAGAGCACTTGTTTCCATTATATAAATATCTCATAGAATAGAGTAGCAGCGCACTGCTGGTGTATCCAATTTTACTAAAAAAGTTACCCAGCTCTCCCCATCTCCCACCCATTATCTTCCCCATCTCCCACCCATTATCTCCCCCACCTTCCACTCATTATCTTCTCCATCTGCCATCCATTATCTTCCCCCCCTCCCACCCATTATCTTCCCCATCTCAAATCCATTATCTTCCCCACCTCCCACACATTATCTCCCCGACCTCCCACCCATTATCTTCCCCATCTCCCATTCATTATCTTCCCCACCTCCCGCCCATTATCTTCCCCACCTCCCACCCCATTATCTACCCATCTCCCATCCCCATTATCTACTCACCTCCCACCCCATTATCTCCCCCACTTCTCACCCATTATCTTCCTCAAACCACAACCATTATCTTCCCCCACCTCCGGCTTATTTATCTTCCTCACCTCCGGGCCCCATTATCTTCCCTCACCTCACACCCATTATCTTCCCACGTCCCACCCACTCCATTATTTCCCCACTTAACCAATATCTCCCTCTCACCCATTATCTCCCCACCTTCCACCCATTATCTCCCCACCTTCCACCCATTATCTCTACTCGCCCCTCACCACAACTCACCATCGCTCATCACCACAACTGACCACCACTCACCATCGCTCACCACCCCTCACCATCACTCACCACCCCTTACCCCTCAGCACCACTCACAACCCCTTACCCCTCACTTCCCCTCACCCCTCACCACCCCTTACCCCTCACCATCCCTACCACTCACCACCTCCCACCCCTCACTACCCTCACCACCCTATCCTACCACCCCACTCCTCACCACACCCTTTACCCTCACAACCCCTACCCCTGCCACCACTCACCACCCCTCACCACCTGCACTACCCTCACCACCTCACCACCACTCACCACCACTCACCACCACCACCACCTACTTAATCACCCTCACCACTCCTTAACCCTCACCACCCCATACCCTCACCACCCCTCATCACCCTCACCACTCACCACCCTTCACCACCCTCGCCACCCCTCATCACTCCCTCACCACCCCTCACCACCCCTCGCCACCCCCTCACTACCCTCACCACCCCTAACCACCCCATCACCCCTCAAATACCCTCACCACCCTTTACCCTCACACAACCCTCACCACCCCTCTTACCTCACCACCACCACCCCTTACCACCACTCACCACTCCGCACCACCCCCTCACCACCCTCCCCACCACTCACCAATCCGCACTACTCCTCACCACCCCTCACCACCACTCACCACCACTCACCACCACTAATCACCCCTCACCACTCCTTAACCCTCACCACCCCATACCCCTCACCACCCCTCATCACCCCTCACCACTCACCACCCCTCACCACCCCTCACCACCCCTCATCACCCCTCACCACCCTCACTACCCTCACCACCCTCACCACCCCTCACCACCCCTCACCACCCCTCACCACCACTCACCACTCCTCACCCTCACCACCCCTCACCATCCCCTCACCACCCCCACCCTCACCACCCCTCACCCACTCACCACCCTCACCACCACCTCACCACCCTCACCACCCTCACCACCCCTCACCACCCCTCATCACCCCCTCATCACCTCACCACCCTCATCACCCTCACCACCCTCACCACCCCTCACCCTCATCACCCTCACCACCCCTCACCACCCCTCACTACTCCCTCACCACCCCCACCACCCCTCGCCACCCTCATCACTCCCTCACCACCCTCACCACCCCTCATCACCCTCACCACCCCTCACCACCCTCACCACCCCTCACCACCCCCACCCTCATCACCCCTCACCACCCCTCACCACCCTCATCACTCCCTCACCACCCCTCACCACCCTCACCACCTTCATCACCCCTCATCACTCCCCTCACCACCCCTCAGCACCCTCAGCACCTCACCACCCTCACCCCTCACCACCCCTGCTCACCCTCATCACCCTCATCACCCCTCACCACCCCTCATCACCCCTCACCACCCCTCACCACCCTCACCACCCTCACTACCCCTCACCACCTCACCACCCTCACCACCCTCACCACCCCTCACCACCCTCACCCCTCACTACCTCCTCACCACCCCTAACCACCCCCTCATCACTCCTCACTACCCCTCACTCACCCCACTCCCTCACAACTTCTCACCACCCCTGCACTTCGCCACCACCACCACCCTACCACCACTCACCACTCCGCACTACCCCCTCACCACCCCTCACCACCACTCCACCAATCCACTACTCCACCACCCTCACCACCACTCACCACTCACTCACCACCACTAATCACCCTCACCACTCCTTAACCTCACTCACCCCATACCCTTCACCACCCCTCTCACCACCCTCATCACCCCTCACCACCACCACCCTCACTCCCTCACCACCCTCACTCACTCCCTCACCACCCCTCACTACTCCCTCACCACCCTCACCACCCTCACCACCCCTCACCACCCTCATCACCCCTCACTACCCTCACCACCCTCACCACCCCTCACCACCCTCACCACCCCTCATCACCCCCTCACCACCCTCACCACCCCTCACCACCCCTCATCACCCTCACCACCCCTCACCACCCTCACCACCCCTCACCACCCTCACCACCCCTCATCACCGATCACCACCCCTCAGCACCCTCAGCACCCCTCACCACCCCTCATCACCCCTCACCCCTCACCACCTCATCATCACTCCTCTCCTCCTCATCACCCTCACCACCCTCACCACCAATCATCACCCTCATCACCCCTCACCACTCCCTCACCACCCCCACCACCCCTCACCTCCCCTCACCACCCCTCACCACCACTAATCACCTCACCACTCTTTAACCTCACCACCCCATACCCTCACCACCCTCATCACCCCTCACCACTCACCACCCCTCACCACCCCTCGCCACCCCTCACCCCTTTTCACCACTCCCTCGCCACCACCCTCACCTCACTACCCTCACCACCCCTAACCACCCTCATCACCCCTCACTACCCCTCACCACCCTTTACCCCTCACAACCCCTCACCCCTACCCCCTCGCCACCACTCACCGTTCTCTTACCACTCACTCACCACTCCGCACTACCCTCACCACTCCCTCACCACCACTCACTCAATCCGCACTACTCCTCACCACCACTCACCACCACTCACCACCACTCACCACCACTAATCACCACTCACCACTCCTTAACCCTCACCACCCCATACCCCTCACCACCCTCACCACCCTCATCACCCCTCACCACTCACCACCCCCATCACCCTCACCACCCTCACTACTCCCTCACCACCCCTCACTACCCTCACCACCCCTCACCACCCTCACCACCCCTACCACCCCTCACCACCACTCACCACTCCTCACCCTCACCACCCTCACCACCCTCACCACCCTTCATCACCCCTCACCACCCCTCACCACTCCTCACCACTCCTCACCACCACTCCACCACCCTCACCACCTCTCACCACCCTCACCACCCCTCATCACCCCCTCACACCACCTCCCTCACCACCCCTCACCACCCCTCACCACCCCTCATCACCCCTCATCACCCCTCACCACCCCTCACCACCACTCACTACTCCCTCACCACCCCTCACCACCCCTCACCACCCCCATCACCTCACCACCCTCACCACCCTCACCACCTCACCACCCTCATCACCCTCATCACCCTCTGCACACCCTCACCACCCCTCATCACCACACCACCCCTACCACCTTCACCACCCTTCATCACTCCCTCATCACCCCTCACCACCCCTCAGCACCCTCAGAGCACCCTCACTCACCCCTCATCACTCACCACCCCTCACCACCCTCATCACTCCCATCACCCCCTCACTCACTCATCACCCTCACCACCCTCACCACCCTCACCACCCCCTCACTACTCCCTTCACCACCCTAACCACCCCTCACCACCCTCACCACCCTCGCCACCCTCACTACCCCTCCCTAACCACCCCTCATCACTCTCACTACCTCACCCACCCTTTACCTCAAGAACCCTCACCACCCCTCTTACCCTCGCCACCACTCACCACCCCTTACCACCACTCACCACCCTGCACTACCCTCACCACCCTCACCACCACTCCACCAATCCAAAATTTACTCACCACCCCTCACCACCACTCACCACCACTCACCACCCCTAATCACCTCACCACCCTGCACCCTCTCACCACCCCATACCCTTCTGCCCACCCCTCACCACCCCCTCATCACCCCTCACCACCACCACCCCTCATCACCCTCACCACTCCCTCACTAGCTCCCTTCACCACCCACCACCCTCATCTCCCCTCACCACCCCTCATCACCCCTCACCACCCCTCACCACCCCTCACCACCCTCATCACCCTCACCACCCCTCATCACCCCTCACCACCCCTCACCACCCTCACCACCCCTCATCACCTCACCACCTCACCACCCTCACCACCCTCATCACCCTCACCACCCTCACCACCCTCACCACCTCACTACTCCCCATCACCGACTCCACCACCCTCAGCACCCTCACCACCCTCACCACCCTCATCACCCCTCACCACCCCTCACCACCCTCATCACCCCCTCATCACCCCCTCACCACCCCCATCACCCTCATCACCCCTGACCACCCCTGACCACCCCTCACCACTCACCACCCCTCATCACCCCTCACCACCCCTCACTACCCCTCACCACCCTCACCACCCTCGCCACTCCTCACCATACTCCCCTCACCACCCCGAACCACCCTCATCACCCTCACTACTCCTCACCACCTCTTTAATTTCACAACCTTCACCACTCCTGCACTCGCCACCACTCACCACTTTTACCACCACCACCACCCGCACTACCCTCACCACCTCACCACCACTCACCAATCCAAGGCACTACCCTCACCACCCTCACCACCACTCACCACCACTCACCACTCACCAATCACCCTCACCACCCTTTAACCTCTCACCAGATACCCTTCACCACCCTTCACCACCCTCACCACCCCTCATCACCCTCACTCCACTCACTCACCAACACCCCTCACCACCCCTCACTCACCCTCACCACCCCTCGCCACCCCTCACCACCCCACCACCCCTCACCACCCCTCACCACCACTCACCACTCCTCACCCTCACCACCCCTCACCACCCTCACCACCCTCATCACCCTCACCACCCCTACCACTCCTCACCACCCCTCACCACCCCTCACCACCCCCTCACCACTCCTCACCACCCCTCATCACCCCTCTCATCACCCATCACCACCCCTCACCACTCTCATCACCCCTCACCACCCCTCACCACCCCTCACCACCCCTCACCCTCACCACCCCTCAATACCCCTCACCACCCTCACCACCCTCATCACCTCACCACCCTCACCACCCCTCACCACCTCATCACCCTCACCACCCCTCACCACTTCACCACCCTCACCACCCCTCATCACCCTCACCACCTCTCACTACATATTCACAACAACTCGGGCTGCACAGTTCAAACATATGGATAATTTGTTCTGATCTCTGTCTTCCAGTTTATTACATTATGATATTTTGCCCTGCTTTCTTTCTGGTCTATACTTTGGTTCCTCCAGTTACCTCTCTCTTTGCTCCTCCTTTCTCTCTCTCTCTCTCTCTTTTTATATTAGGGTTTGACATGTTAAGGATCCCTACCTTTATTGGCAAGCTAAGAGCTGTTACCTACATTAGTTCATTTGAAGCATTTTTGTTGTTATGAAACATACAAGTAGGGAAATAGGATGAAGTTGGACATCTAGCCAGCATTTTCATTTGATAACTGACTTTATCCGTTGACATCATAATGTTGTACGGAATGTGTTCCATACTCGAGTCATCCTGGGGATAAATTATCTCAGATGAAGTGATGTTTTGTAGAAGGATACAGCCAGAGTGAAGTTGCTGCTTTCTGCCCGTCTTGTGGTATAGAAGCTTGCTTCACGCTGTCCTCGAAGTGGATTCAAGTGTGGTACTTTGACAATATTGGCCTTGTACATGTTGCAACCCCTGAATGGGTTACAATGATTATTATGTATATATAATGTATATTACCTTTTCATTTATTTTTATATTGCTTATATTTGCGATAATAGCTAAATCGCAAATGTATGACTTTATATTATTATTTGACTTTTATATTGTTATTTAGCTTATGTTGTTAGGATGTATATAAAATGTGCTCAGTTAGGCTTGATTGTCAAACTACTGTAATTATCGCTTGTCGCTCGTTATACTGCCGGCTTCTGAGCTGCAGTTGTCCACGTAGCTATCACGTGATCGAGGGGGGGGTGTCTTCACCTCTCGTGAAAGTATTCAGTCTGCTAGAGACTCTCTTGTTGGTTGGACAGCTTGTCTGTCTGACAGT
Source organism: Cherax quadricarinatus (assembly GCF_038502225.1). Lineage (NCBI taxonomy): Eukaryota > Metazoa > Arthropoda > Malacostraca > Decapoda > Parastacidae > Cherax > Cherax quadricarinatus. The sequence continues at coordinate 26,784,436 of NC_091300.1, read as the reverse complement.
CTGCTGGAAACTCGCTTGCTGGTTGGACAGATTGTCTGTCTGACAGTCTGCTGGAGACTCGCTTGCTGGTTGGACAGATTGTCTGTCTCATTATTCTTGTTAGTTCTGTAGAACTTTGTTCACAGAACATTGTATAGACTTTGTGATTTTCGACGTTGTACTGAGGTTGTGTGTCACATTGACACTCTGAACATCTCAGGTCCCGAGCTATAGCTTCTGACCTAATTTTGTACTGGTTCCTGTGTATTGTCACAGTCACAGTTTTTCCTATGCTGAACGTAGATTCAGTTTTATGGGAGTTTTGTAACTTGTGGAGGATCTGCTGATGGTCCCTACTTAGTGTCGTTATATTATTTCCCAGTTCCTGATTCTGTGTCGCAGTCGCTTGATATTGCATTGCTATTGGGCTTAGCATTCTTTGTTGTTCAAGCAGACTGTTCAGTTGCCAGTCGGTCAAGAAGTTAGTTTATTTGAGGACTTTGTCAGTCACTTGTTTAAGTCTTATTCGAGTCTTGAGACACAGCTAACTACTTAAGAGCACTTATACGCATACACACACTTGTACATATTTGTAATATCTTATTAAATGTTAATGTACCTGACGGTACTTAAGAATTATAATGTGATATGTGCTTTCAGCACAATAATATTGAACTCGAGAGATTGATTTTATTTTGATTGCTGTAATTAATTTAATTTGATAATATACCTCTAGACAACTTATAGACTTAATAAATTTATTAAATTTTAATTTCTCTAGTTAGTAGCCTACCAGTTGTAATCCTAAAGCTATTGAACCATACTGAATTTAATGAATAATTGGACAAGGATACTGACTACTTGTTACGAAAACCCAGTAACAGGCTGGATGCTAGAACGGCAGTCCTTTCTAGTATTCACTGGAGATCTCTAAGCTTTTAGAATCGCGTTTTTTGTAACAGTACATAACAGTAAGGCCACCCACATTCATTCTCTCTCTCTCTCTCTCTCTCTCTCTCTCTCTCTCTCTCTCTCTCTCTCTCTCTCTCTCTCTCTCTCTCTTTCTCTTTGGTTCCCCTGGCTCTCTGACAAAACTCTATATAATTTGTACGCTAAGAGAGTGAGAGTGAGGGAGAGGGATATGTATATATATATATATATATATATATATATATATATATATATATATATATATATATAGAGAGAGAGAGAGAGAGAGAGCGAGCGACAACGTGCGTGTGCTTCAGACATGTGGAGAGACACATACATATATTGACTCGATGAGCAACTAACAGGTAAAAACTAACTTGCATGCAGACATGTGGACTGACAGATCGACAGACTGACAAACTGTCGGACAGACTAGGTGACAAAGACAGTGATAGACAGACAGCCAGGGAAGAGGGCTATCAAGTGCCAGCATCACATAACATGTCATTACAATATTGCATAACAAAACATTGGTTGCAAGGGTTTTAAAGGAATATAAAGAGGAACTTAGCATACCTTTGGCTAATCTTTTCAATATATCACTACAAACTGGCATAGTGAGAGACAAATGGGAAATGGCAAATGTAATACCTATTTACAAGGCAGGTGACAGGTCCTTAGCTTCGAACTATAGACCAATAAGCCTAACCTCAATAGTGGGAAAATTTATGGAATCGATAATTGCCGAGGCAATTCTTGAAAGGCGTAAATTGATTAATGAATCAAGGGGAACTCTTTGTAGAAAACACAAACGTTGTAATAGAAGCTTTTATTGGGGCAAATTTCGCTCTATATAGAGCTTTATGAGGTCATGGCTTTATAAAGCTTTACACAGACAACTGGCATAATTACAAGACCAAACTTTTATCTGTGGTCCCGACACCAACGACTCGCCCCCGTAAGTCTGGTTAAGGACCGGGCCCTGGATACCTCCGGAAACGACTGGAGATAAGGTACAGGTAGTTGCGAGGAGGTTCGATATGGGCTGATGGATAGTCATCGATTGGACGCAAGTCGTCATGGGGTTGGATTTCCATCCATTCAAGCATTAATCGCAATGACGATATCACTGGATTTTCAAACGACCTCTGGCGACATCGCTGGCGTAAAAAAAAAAAAAAAATAATTTTCATTTCCCCTTGGCTCATTTTTCTTAATCTGTCTACTTTGGGACAAACGAAAGGAAGATATAAATGAACAACTTAAAAAAATAAAATTGTATCGTAAACAAAAATATAGGGAACTCAAAGCTGTTAGCCAATTAAAAACGAAGATGATTTCAAAAATTTCCAGTCGAACCTGAAAGGAAATATTGGAAAGGTCAAAGACCAAGGAGAGTTTTGTTGGCCTCTCGACTGATGCCGGTGAGGAGGACAGGGAAAAATCAGAACGCGGCCAAAGAAAACTCAAAACTGCATCGGGACATGAGAGGGGAAAAAAATATGTCACCTGATAATAAATCTGTTTGATGAGGACTCTGGGATGGTGGATGAACCCAACGGCAGTTGTTGTGGTTGTTGATGTTGCTATTCTTGTGAGTGTTGATGTAGCTATTGTTGTGGTTGTTGATGTTGCTATTGTTGTGGTTATTGATGTTGCTATTGTTGTGCTTGTTGATGTTGCTATTGTGGTTGTTTATGTTGCTATTGTTGTGCTTGTTGATGTTGCTGTTGTGGTTGTTGATGTTGCTATTGTTGTGGTTGTTGATGTTGCTATTCTTGTGAGTGTTGATGTAGTTATTGTTGTGCTTGTTGATGTTGCTATTGTTGTTTATGTTCATCAGTTTCAGAATTAACTCCCACCATGACGTCTCACTCCGCCAGTTTCTACAACGCTCCCCTCCACCACCTCTCTCTCCATCAACTCCCTCCAACCAGTATTCTGCTTCACTTCCTTCCATCAGTGTTGTGCATCAGTTTTCTTCCATTAATATAATCGAACAACCCCCTCTCTTGGCTTCCTTTTTAAATTATCACCCACATCTCCTTCATCAGCGCCTTTCATCTCCACCTTCCTCTAACAATCCTCTTACGACCTCTCTGTGCACTCTCTTCCCTCTAGGAGTCTGCATGCTTCACTTATCATATTTCAGTAAATAATTTTCTCCATCGGGGAATATACTCTCACTCGTCTCTTCCTAGCACTTCTTTCACCCTCAGCATCTTTAACAAGCGAAGAAAGAATGCGTGAGTAGTGTGCTGCTACTCAGTTTAGTCAGAGCTACACAGCAAAGGGTAGCTAAGTTTCCCTGTCATGTCCTATCATACAAAGTGGATTTCGTGCATGTGTTGAAGTCTCTCAGCCTGAACTGGGAGGTTTCAGTAAAGCAATGAGAGAATTTATCGTCAAATATTCAATTAAACGTTCAGCAGCTATTGGATCTTCGAAGGTTTCCTCCCACTAATACGGTACCTCAATTTCGTCTTCGTCTTCTGCGTTTACTTCTAGTTCTTCTTCATTCTCTTCCTTCATAGGAATCTAAGGAAGAGAAGGAGAAACCAATGAAGGATACGGGGAAAGAGGGTGATCATTTTGAAGCCAGAGTCGGGTTTTTGAAGCCGGGGACTAGTTCCTGAAGCCGGAGTCATGTTCTTGGATATCGTATTCATGGAAACCGAAGCTGGATTCTTGAAGGTCGGAGTTGAATTCTTGGAGGCCAGAGTTAAACCGATACAGTATTTCATTGCTCTTCTTTTCGCTGCAGCTGTCCTCGGCCTGTATCTCTCATCCTTTCCTAGTGTTCTCTCTTCTCCCCTCTCTCCATCTCTTTCCATCGCTCTTTACATGCCCAGCAAGAAAAATATATATTTTTCCCCTAAGCTAAGTTGATAAGCCGTGATATCGCATCTAAGGACATTCTTTTTTTTATGCTAAAAATGGTATAAAATATCATCAAGTTGTGATTAAGACACGTACAACAGTTGGGTATCTTTATTGTTGAAGCGTTTCGCCTACTGTGTAGGCTTCTTCAGTGAAATACAGAGGCACAAGGTGCAGTAGAGAAATGAAGATAATGTAATCAGTCCATCAACCTTGGTGAAAAAAAGTATTTGAGATGGTCAGTCTCTCAGCCTGGAGAAGAGTTCATCTCCACGATCTGGAACAATATGAAGCTGAAGCATAACCAAGCCGGAAGGTCTTGGTCAAATGACAACAAAACATTGTACACAGAAATCGAGGAGACTCAAAGCGTTTAGCAGATTCAAAACGAAGAGTTGCCTCTGAAATTTTTTCCTCCACTTTTCCTGGTAATCAAAATACCGCTATTTACATCACTCACAGCCGCACCCCACCAGTCCCTTCCTGGCCCTATCTGTATTATCTATCTACCGCTACTCTCCCTACCCAACTATCCACCCATCGTATCATCTCTCCAATTTTCCCTATCGTTTTCTTTCCCTCTCTCCATCAGCTTTCTATCCTCTTAACTGACGTCCACCACATGCTTCCCATCCCCGCTCCTCAAACTGCATTACCGTGATTGCTCTCTCTCTCTCTCTCTCTCTCTCTCTCTCTCTCTCTCTCTCTCTCTCTCTCTCTCTCCATCTCTTCCTCCCTCCCTCTTTCTCCCCAGTCCTCGAGGCAGGATTCAAATGCGAATAAAAATTTGCATGTCTCTCACGGAGATGTTTCGTGATGCAAGGAACTGACAGTCCATCTAGGAAGTTACCATCGCATACACCTGAGCTACCTACCTAACTCTCTCTCTCTGTACACACACACACACACAAACACACACACACACACACACACACACACACACACACACACACACACACACACACACACACACACACACACACACACACACCCACACACACACATATATATATATATATATATATATATATATATATATATATATATATACGAACTTTATTAATAGACAGAATTCATTGACAGAAAACACAAACATGAATATATTGGTACAATATATCAAAGGTTATAAATCTCCTCCAGCTCCTCCGAAGCCGGACGCGAGCCCAGTATGCAGTATGCGTTTTCCCTCTGGATGGCCACGCTGAGACGCTGGAACATGAAAGTGGCTGCCCTTGGGTCCCTGGTGGTGTCGATGAGTCTGGAACCCAGTTCTTTAAAGAAATGTGTGACATGTTTTCCCATGACCCTAAGGTATCTGATCCCACTGGGACAAATTGATACTCTTGGCTTATTTCCCTGTACTTGCTGATCTTGTAGTCCTCCCTGTGATCAGTAGCTCCTCCCTGTCACCCGACGCTGTGATGGATATAGATGTCAGCCAGCATCGACACACAGGTATAGTCCCATGCTAAGAGCTTGCCATTCTTCCAAGGATAGATGGTGATCCCATCAGGGCAGTTTGCTGGGTTGTGGGTATTGTTGGCTGCTAGTGATTGGGGCTCCCTCTCTGCTGGGCATCCAGCTGTAGCAAGGCTTCTCTTCATGATGTTGAGTTCATTGTGTCTTGCATGCCAGCTCTTGGTTTTGGTCGGTTTGCGCATCGCCGCAAATGCACTTATATTTCGTGTGAATTTGGAAGCAAGGCGCAGAGCCACTGCAATATGGAGTCTCAGGGTCGAGGCATCTTCCCATTGCCGAAATGGGAACTGTTTGAAGGAACTCCCCAGAGTGATGTGCACTCACAGCTTGGAGATGGGCAGTCTCCCTGTCTGAATATATATATATATATATATATATATATATATATATATATATATATATATATATATATATATATATATATATATATATATATATATATATATATATATATATATATATCCATGGGGAAGTGGAACAGAATTCTTCCTTCGTAAGCCATACGTATCGTATGGCTTACGGAGAAAGAAACCTCCAGAAAGAAAGAAAAAACTTTCATCATTCAACACTTTCACCATCACTCATACATAATCACTGTCTTTCCAGTTCACTCAGATACGACAGTTTAGATGTACCTCCAAACTGCCAATATCCCAAACCCCTCCTTTAAAGTGCAGGCATTGTACTTCCCATTTCCAGGACTCAAGTCCGGCTAACCGGTTTTCCTGTATCCCTTCACAAAATATTAACCTGCTCACACTCCAACAGCTCGTCAGGTCTCAAAAACCATTCGGCTCCATTCACTCCTCTCTGACACGCTCACGCACGCTTGCTGGATGACCAAACCCCTCCTCGCCCACAAAACCTTCTTTACCCCGTCCCTACAACCTTTTCGGGAACGGCCACTCTCCCGCCTTCCTTCCCCTACAGATTTATTTTTGCTCTCCAAGTCATTCTACTTTGCTCCATTTTCTCTAAATGACCAAACCACCTCAACAACTCCTTCTCAGCTCTCTGACTAATAGTTTTAGTCCTTATAAGCTTACCTTCATTTATTTTTATAGTTCCTTGATAATGTGAGAAATCACGAAAGCGTTTGAAATTTCACTATTTTTTCATAGTGGTTGTTGTGCATGTATATATATATATATATATATATATATATATATATATATATATATATATATATATATATAAATATATAATGTGTGTGTGTGTGTGTCTGTCTGTGCTCACCTAATTGTGGTTGTAGGGGGTCGATTCGTAGCTCCTGGCCCTGTGTGTATGTATAAATAAAATTTATATATATCACACACACACTAGAGATAATATATCAGCATAAACTGTGACATGTAATAACTTGTTTCATTATCTTCCACGTTTGAAATTGATAACGATGATGATGCTGATAAGAGATATTATGGAGCAGGTATCACTCGAATTTTTTTTAATAAATCGCTGTAAGCATGATGAATATTTTAATACTGATGATGACGAGGATAATTATATTTTTAAATGGAGCTGGAACATTCAGGGCCGCTAATTAACGGAGTGTATCGTGGAGAGGTGTAGAGAGGGGTAGGAGATGGAGGTCGAATAGGAGGGGGAGTAGGAGGAGGAGAGAGAGGGGAAAGAGTTGGAGGGGAGGGGTGTATGTGTATGTGTGTAATAGTTACTATTTTGTCATAGACACATGTCGATTAGACACTTGACCTTTGTGTGTGTGTGTGTACTCGCCTATTTATGGTTGCAAGGGTCGATTCATAGTTCCTGGCCCCCTCTTCACTGATCGTTACTGAGTCCTCTCTCACCCTGCTCCATGAGCTTTATCATACCTCGCCTTAAAGCTGTGTGTGGTTCCTGCCTCCACTACATCACTTGCCAGACTATTCCACTTCCTGACAACTCTATGACTAAATAAATATTTCCTAACATACCTTTGACTCATCTGAATCTTCAACTTCCATTGGTGACCTCATGCTGGTGTGTCCCATCTTTGGACATCTGTGTGTGTGTGTGTGTGTGTGTGTGTGTGTGTGTGAGTGTGTGTGTGTGTGTTTGTTTGTGGTGTGTGTGTGTGTGTGTGTGTGTGTGTGTGTGTGTGTGTGTGTGTGTTTGTGTGTGTGTGTGTGTGGGTGTGTGTGTGTTTGTGTGTGTGTGAGTGTGTGTGTGTGTGTGTTTGTGTGTGTGTGTGTGTTTGTGTGTGTGACCAGGACAATTATGTCCTTAATTGCACCACTGTAGAAGCTGTCACAAATCCAGCGAACGTTGTGGATTTACAATGTTAACGATGAGATTCTGTTTAGATTACCTGAAATGATACCATATTTTTATTATTTTATTTTATTATCACACCGGCCGATTCCCACCAAGGCAGGGTGGCCCGAAAAAGAAAAACTTTCACCATCATTCACTCCATCACTGTCTTGCCAGAAGGGTGCTTTACACTACAGTTTTTAAACTGCAACATTAACACCCCCTCCTTCAGAGTGCAGGCACTGTACTTCCCATCTCCAGGACTCAAGTCCGGCCTGCCGGTTTCCCTGAATCCCTTCATAAATGTTACTTTGCTCACACTCCAACAGCACGTCAAGTATTAAAAACCATTTGTCTCCATTCACTCCTATCAAACACGCTCACGCATGCCTGCTGGAAGTCCAAGCCCCTCGCACACAAAACCTCCTTTACCCCCTCCCTCCAACCCTTCCTAGGCCGACCCCTACCCCGCCTTCCTTCCACTACAGACTGATACACTCTTGAAGTCGTTCTGTTTCGCTCCATTCTCTCTACATGTCCGAACCACCTCAACAACCCTTCCTCAGCCCTCTGGACAACAGTTTTGGTAATCCCGCACCTCCTCCTAACTTCCAAACTACGAATTCTCTGCATTATATTCACACCACACATTGCCCTCAGACATGACATCTCCACTGCCTCCAGCCTTCTCCTCGCTGCAACATTCATCACCCACGCTTCACACCCATATAAGAGCGTTGGTAAAACTATACTCTCATACATTCCCCTCTTTGCCTCCAAGGACAAAGTTCTTTGTCTCCACAGACTCCTAAGTGCACCACTCACTCTTTTTCCCTCATCAATTCTATGATTCACCTCATCTTTCATAGACCCATCCGCTGACACGTCCACTCCCAAATATCTGAATACGTTCACCTCCTCCATACTCTCTCCCTCCAATCTGATATTCAATCTTTCATCACCTAATCTTTTTGTTATCCTCATAACCTTACTCTTTCCTGTATTCACCTTTAATTTTCTTCTTTTGCACACCCTACCAAATTCATCCACCAATCTCTGCAACTTCTCTTCAGAATCTCCCAAGAGCACAGTGTCATCAGCAAAGAGCAGCTGTGACAACTCCCACTTTGTGTGTGATTCTTTATCTTTTAACTCCACGCCTCTTGCCAAGACCCTCGCATTTACTTCTCTTACAACCCCATCTATAAATATATTAAACAACCACGGTGACATCACACATCCTTGTCTAAGGCCTACTTTTACTGGGAAAAAATTTCCCTCTTTCCTACATACTCTAACTTGAGCCTCACTATCCTCGTAAAAACTCTTCACTGCTTTCAGTAACCTACCTCCTACACCATACACTTGCAACATCTGCCACATTGCCCCCCTATCCACCCTGTCATACGCCTTTTCCAAATCCATAAATGCCACAAAGACCTCTTTAGCCTTATCTAAATACTGTTCACTTATATGTTTCACTGTAAACATTTGGTCCACACACCCCCTACCTTTCCTAAAGCCTCCTTGTTCATCTGCTATCCTATTCTCCGTCTTACTCTTAATTCTTTCAATTATAACTCTACCATACACTTTACCAGGTACACTCAACAGACTTATCCCCCTATAATTTTTGCACTCTCTTTTATCCCCTTTGCCTTTATACAAAGGAACTATGCATGCTCTCTGCCAATCCCTAGGTACCTTACCCTCTTCCATACATTTATTAAATAATTGCACCAACCACTCCAAAACTATATCCCCACCTGCTTTTAACATTTCTATCTTTATCCCATCAATCCCGGCTGCCTTACCCCCTTTCATTTTACCTACTGCCTCACGAACTTCCCCCACACTCACAACTGGCTCTTCCTCACTCCTACAAGATGTTATTCCTCCTTGCCCTATACACGAAATCACAGCTTCCCTATCTTCATCAACATTTAACAATTCCTCAAAATATTCCTTCCATCTTCCCAATACCTCTAACTCTCCATTTAATAACTCTCCTCTCCTATTTTTAACTGACAAATCCATTTGTTCTCTAGGCTTTCTTAACTTGTTAATCTCACTCCAAAACTTTTTCTTATTTTCAACAAAATTTGTTGATAACATCTCACCCACTCTCTCATTTGCTCTCTTTTTACATTGCTTCACCATATATATATATATATATATATATATATATATATATATATATATATATATATATATATATATATATATATATATATATATACATATATATATATTGATATATATATATATATATGTATATTGATAAATTAGACACATGTGCAACTCTTGGGTATCTTTATTGAGGAAACGTTTCGCCACACAGTGGCTTCATCAGTATTCTACTCAAGATTGATGGACTGAACACATCGACTCAAGGTTGAGGGACTGATTACCTCATTCTTCTCCTGTTCTTCAAGTTTCTCCTACGTATGGACCGATGAAGCCACTGTGTGGCGAAACGTTTCCTCAATAAAGATACCCAAGAGTTGCACATGTGTCTAATTTATCAACATGTCGGTTCTCTGAACCATTCATCTACAAATATATATATATATATATATATATATATATATATATATATATATATATATATATATATATATATATATATATATATATATATATATATATATATATATATGTCGTGCCGAATAGGCAGAACTTGCGATCTTGGCTTAAATAGCAACGCTCATCTTGCCATATAGGACAAGTGAAAATTTGTGTATGCAGTAATTTCGTCAAAATCAATCTGAACCTAACGAAAAAAATATATTTCATTGTGTTTGTTTAGTATTAAATTATTGTAAACAAATCTAAAATATATTTAGTTGGGTTAGGCTAAAATAAATTGCTCTTGTTATAACAAGGTTAAGTAAGTTTTGTAAGTTTCTTTTGGTGCAAAATTAAAAAAATTTACATTAACATCAATGAAAAAAATATATCTTTAAACGTATAAGAGAAATTTTTGGAAAGGACTTAATTTTAAATGAGTTCTTGCTAATTGACCAGTTTTACATATTCGGCACGACATATATATATATATATATATATATATATATATATATATATATATATATATATATATATATATATATATATATATATATATATATATATATATATTGGATTTAATTTTTTTTTCGGTTTGACGTGTTTTTGAAATAGAAGCAATTTAACATTTTTGGGAAATTCTGGGAAAATGATTACATGGACTTGACGGGATTTCCCTAAACAGTGAAGTGTTTGGAAACACCTGCTGGCCTAACCTGGCTTGCTGCTGCCTTCACCCTCTTGGCCCTTCTCTTTAATGATAGAGTTAAACAGAGTCTAAGTGCTGAAAGGGAAAGGTTGGGAAACAGGGGGAGGGTCTAGTGAAGGGAGGTGAATGGTGAGTGGAAAAGGTTCTTTGAGGGGTGATGGAGAGAGACGTACAGAGGGTATTGGATTAGGAGTGTTGGGGAGGGATAACGGACAGGGCAGTGGAGAAGGGGTGTCCGATTGGAGGTGGAGAGGACACTGCGGGATGAGTGATGGAGGAGGAGGGGGATGATGAGGTGGAGAGGGCACTGTAGATTGTTAACTTAAGACGTGTGGAGAGCACTGTAAAATGGGTGATGGAAAAGCGGTAAAGGAGAGGGTATTAGAGGCGGGGTGGCGAAGAAAACATTAGAGAGGTAAAAAGGGAATTAGATTAGGGGTGTTGGAAAGAGGGAAAGGGTTTTGGAAGAGGAGCGAGAGGGCAGTAGAACAATAAAGAGGGAGAGGTGGAGAATGTATTTGGGGAGGGGTATTCTAGAAAGGGAGAGGTGAAGGGGACAATGGTGGAGGAGAATTCAAGAGAGGGAGAGGTGAAGACAGCATTGGAAAAGAGGTATTCAAGAGAGCAAGAGATGGAGAGGATATTGGAGAAGGCGCATTAAACTATTTATTCGAGCTTCTCTGATAATTATGAAACTTGAATAAACAGAAGAATGAACGGGAATTCGAACGGTGATCCATGAATATAACATGCCCAACGCCAAGCGCCAACTTGGCGCTTACAAAAGAATTATCTGATAAACTTAAGTTCTGTGACCTGTTTGTACCAAGGTCACAGTTGTTGTGGCTGATAAAATCATGTCACAGATATGTTGTTAGTACAGTCATCCTAATGGAAGTTCCCAGGCTGAGTAATTACAGCGTTGGGTCTGCTACATGCATCCACCACGGTTCGAGCCCAAGTCCATTCGTCTGCTTTTTTCACTGGCAGTCGTTTACTATTATTTATCTCGGGATTATTATACACCGTTTTAAGGTCCATGAGTAGTTAGCGTAATATCTAATATTAATATATGAGGCTGGTATCAAAACACTTTAATTTTGAGTAGGTTAATTAACAGTGTTTATATATATATATATATATATATATATATATATATATATATATATATATATATATATATATATATATATATATACATACATACATATATATATATAATCATAGTCAATTTAAATTTATTATTACTTAAGGTCAATAATATACATTTTTCGTTATATTCAGGTTGATTTGCGTATATGTATGGCAAAAACAATTACTCTACTAGTTCGGTAGAAAACCCCTTTGTTTTTTAGGCCTAAGTCGCCGGTTTTGCTTATTTGGCTTATGTCTACATTTCTCAAAAACTCTTGTAAACTATATGACAGATAACTATATATGACCTTTAACTATATAAAGACATACATATTACATATACTGGCCCAGTCCGACATATTCTTATGTTTTTTTTTATTTTTATTGTCACACTGGCCGATTCCCACCAAGGCAGGGTGGCCCGAAAAAGAAAAAACTTTCACCATCATTCACTCCATCACTGTCTTGCCAGAAGGGTGCTTTACACTACAGTTTTTAAACTGTAACATTAACACCCCTCCTTCAAAGTGCAGGCACTGTACAAGTTTTTAATACTTGACAATTTTTATGTATCCCGTTTAATATTCCCACTGTTCCCGACACCTATACATCTGTGTGGCTGTGTTCCCTACGTGTTGTTGTGTCTGGTAGTGTACAGTGCACACCCTCGTCCCTCTCTCTTCATCACTGACTGTTTTGATTTTTCTCCCCTCACAATCTGTCTCTCTCTGTACGTCATTTACCGTAAATATTTGTGAATACATATTTATCACTTGTTTCATATGAAACTCTCGTTGTTGGCGCCGGTTTATCTGTCTATCTGTCTGTCTTGCTGCCTGTCTGTCTGTTCGTTTTATTCAGTTTGTCTGAGAGCCTCGTCATTTTTTTTAAGTACGTAGTTACCTCTCCCTATCTGGTTGTCAATTGTTAACACCGGGAGTCTCACTCCTGGCTGTTACTCGCCTTTGTCGAGGGTGCCACACCTGGCTGTCGCTTGTCTGTGCCGGGGGGGGGGCACACACGACTATCACTTGCATGTGCATGGGGTGCCACACCTGACTGCCACTTCCCTGTACTGGGGGTGCCAATCCTGGCTGTCTTTTGCCAGTACCGGGGGTACCATTCCTGGCTGTCACTTGCCAGTACCGGGGTGCCACACCTGGCGACGTTGGACACATGTGTTACCACCTACGACTGCTGCACCTCATCATCTGCCTACAATACATAAGCCACTTCTTCGCACATATGCTGTATTCTTTTCAAGACTGATGTACTGATTACATCGACTCAAGGTTGAGGGACTGATTACCTCAAACTCCTCCTGTTCTTCACCATTCTCCTTTGTATGGACTGATGAAGTCACTGAGTGGCGAAACGTTTCCTCATTAAAGATACCCAAGTGTTGTACATGTGTCTAATTTATCAACTTGTCGGTTCTCTGAATTCATCTACACACCTGGCTGTCACTTGCCAGTACTGGGGGTGCCACACCTGGCTGTCACTTGCCAGTACTGGGGGTGCCACACCTGGCTGTCACTTGCCAGTACTGGGGGTGCCACACCTGGCTGTCACTTGCCAGTACTGGGGGTGCCACACCTGGCTGTCACTTGCCAGTACTGGGGGTGCCACACCTGGCTGTCACTTGTCAGTACTGGGGGTGCCACACCTGGCTGTCACTTGCCAGTACTGGGGGTGCCACACCTGGCTGTCACTTGCCAGTACTGGGGGTGCCACACCTGGCTGTCACTTGCCAGTACTGGGGGTGCCACACCTGGCTGTCACTTGCCAGTACTGGGGGTGCCACACCTGGCTGTCACTTGCCAGTACTGGGGGTGCCACACCTGGCTGTCACTTGCCAGTACTGGGGGTGCCACACCTGGCTGTCACTTGTCCAGTACTGGGGGTGCCACACCTGGCTGTCACTTGCCAGTACTGGGGGTGCCACACCTGCAACACCTGGCTGTCACTTGCCAGTACTGGGGGTGCCACACCTGGCTGTCACTTGCCAGTACTGGGGGTGCCACACCTGGCTGTCACTTGTCAGTACTGGGGGTGCCACACCTGGCTGTCACTTGCCAGTACTGGGGGGTGCCACACCTGGCTGTCACTTGCCAGTACTGGGGGTGCCACACCTGGCTGTCACTTGCCAGTACTGGGGGTGCCACACCTGGCTGTCACTTGCCAGTACTGGGGGTGCCACACCTGGCTGTCACTTGCCAGTACTGGGGGTGCCACACCTGGCTGTCACTTGCCAGTACTGGGGGTGCCACACCTGGCTGTCACTTGCCAGTACTGGGGGTGCCACACCTGGCTGTCACTTGCCAGTACTGGGGGTGCCACACCTGGCTGTCACTTGCCAGTACTGGGGGTGCCACACCTGGTCACTTGTCAGTACTTGCCAGTACTTGGGGGGGTGCCACACCTGGCTGTCACTTGCCAGTACTGGGGGTGCCACACCTGGCTGTCACTTGCCAGTACTGGGGGTGCCACACCTGGCTGTCACTTGTCAGTACTGGGGGTGCCACACCTGGCTGTCACTTGCCAGTACTGGGGGTGCCACACCTGGCTGTCACTTGCCAGTACTGGGGGTGCCACACCTGGCTGTCACTTGCCAGTAATGGGGGTGCCACACCTGGCTGTCACTTGCCAGTAATGGGGGTGCCACACCTGGCTGTCACTTGCCAGTACTGGGGGTGCCACACCTGGCTGTCACTTGCCAGTACTGGGGGTGCCACACCTGGCTGTCACTTGCCAGTACTGGGGGTGCCACACCTGGCTGTCACTTGCCAGTACTGGGGGTGCAACACCTGGCTGTCACTTGCCAGTACTGGGGGTGCCACACCTGGCTGTCACTTGCCAGTACTGGGGGTGCCACACCTGGCTGTCACTTGTCAGTACTGGGGGTGCCACACCTGGCTGTCACTTGCCAGTACTTGCCAGGGGGTGCCACACCTGGCTGTCACTTGCCAGTACTGGGGGTGCCACACCTGGCTGTCACTTGCCAGTACTGGGGGTGCCACACCTGGCTGTCACTTGCCAGTACTGGGGGTGCCACACCTGGCTGTCACTTGCCAGTACTGGGGGTGCCACACCTGGCTGTCACTTGCCGGTACCGGGAGTTGCCACACCTGGCTGTCGCTTACCGGTACCGGGAGATGCCACACCTGGCTGTCACTTGCCGGTACCGGGAGTTGCCACACCTGGCTGTCACTTGCCGGTACCGGGAGTTGCCACACCTGACTGTCACTTACCGATAGTGGGAGTTGCCACACCTGGCTGTCACTTGCCGGTACAGGGAGTTGCCACACCTGGCTGTCACTTGCCGGTACCGGGAGTTGCCACACCTGGCTGCCACTTGCCGGTACCGGGAGTTGCCACACCTGGCTGTCACTTACCGGTACCGGAAGTTGCCACACCTGGCTGTCACTTGCCGGTACCGGGAGTTGCCACACCTGGCTGTCACTTGCTGGTACCGGGAGTTGCCACACCTGGCTGTCACTTGCCGGTACCGGGAGTTGCCACTCCTGGCTGTCACTTACCGGTACCGGGAGTTGCCACACCTGGCTGTCACTTACCGGTACCGGGAGTTGCCACACCTGACTGTCACTTACCGATACTTGGAGTTGCCACACCTGGCTGTCACTTGCCGGTACCGGGAGTTGCCACACCTGGCTGTCACTTGCCGGTACCGGGAGTTGCCACACCTGGCTGCCACTTGCCGGTACCGGGAGTTGCCACACCTGGCTGTCACTTGCCGGTACCGGGAGTTGCCACACCTGGCTGTCACTTGCCGGTACCGGGAGTTGCCACACCTGGCTGTCACTTGCCGGTACCGGGAGTTGCCACACCTGGCTGTCACTTGCCGGTATCGGGAGTTGCCACACCTGTCTGTCACTTGCCGGTACCGGGTGTTGCCACGCCTGGCTGTCATTTGCCGGTACCGGGAGTTGCCACGCCTAGCTGTCACTTGCCGGTACCGGGAGTTGCCACACCTGGCTGTCACTTGCCGGTACCGGGAGTTGCCACACCTGGCTGCCACTTGCCGGTACCGGGAGTTGCCACACCTGGCTGTCACTTGCCGGCACCGGGTGTTGCCACGCCTGGCTGTCATTTGCCGGTACCGGGAGTTGCCACACCTGGCTGTCATTTGCCGGTACCGGGTGTTGCCACACCTGGCTGTCACTTGCCGGTACCGGGTGTTGCCACACCTGGCTGTCACTTGCCGGTACCGGGAGTTGCCACACCTGGCTGTCACTTGCCGGTACCGGGAGTTGCCACACCTGGCTGTCACTTGCCGGTACCGGGAGTTGCCACACCTGGCTGTCACTTGCCGGTACCGGGAGTTGCCACACCTGGCTGCCACTTGCCGGTACCGGGAGTTGCCACACCACTACATTTTTCCCGCAGCTCAACAGTGCATTAACTTTTAAGCTGTGTATTGTGTTGTGACGGCTCATGCATAGTGCATGTTGTATTGAGGCGGTGATGCTCTTTTTTGTTGACGTAGGGGTGATCTTTATGACGCAAAAGCGTTCTTTTTGAAGTAGGGGTGTTCTTTTTGACGCAAGAGTGTTCTTTTTGACGCAAGAGTGTTCTTTTTGACGCAGGTGTGTTTGTTTTTGAAGCAGGGATGGGGTTTTTTGAATCAGATATACTCTTTTTTTTTTTGAAGTAGGGATGCTCTTTTTGACGTATGAATATTCGTTTTTATAAAGCAGGAATGCTATTTTTTGACGTATGGATGTTCCTTTTTTTAAGAAGGAAAAATATTCCTTTGTGATGAAGCGATGCTCTTTTTTGACGCAGGGACAGACTTTTTTGAGGTAGGGATGCTATTTTTTGACGCACGGATGTTCTGTTTTGACGCACTAATGTTTTTGGCGTAGGGAAGCTTTTGATGTAGGAATGTTCTTTTTGGCCAGAGAATGTTCATTCTGACGTATAAATGTTCTTCTTTAAGACAGGATGTTCGTTTTTCACATAGGGATTTTTTCGGGGCGCAGGGATTTTTTTCTTGAAGTAGGAATTTTTTTTTTTTGGACGTAAGAATGTTTTTAACATAGGAATGTTGTCTGACGCTTCGATGTTCTTTTTTGACGCTGGAATGCTCTTTTTTGACGCTTCGATGTTCTTTTTTTGACGCTGGAATGCTCTTTTTTGACGCTGGAATGCTCTTTTTTGACGTTGGAATGCTCTTTTTTGACGTTGGAATGCTCTTTTTTGACGCTGGAATGCTCTTTTTTGACGTTGGAATGCTCTTTTTTGACGTTGGAATGCTCTTTTTTGACGCTGGAATGCTCTTTTTTGACGCTGGAATGCTCTTTTTTGGCGCTGGAATGCTCTTTTTTGACGTTGGAATGCTCTTTTTTGACGCTGGAATGCTCTTTTTTTGAAGCTGGAATGCTCTTTTTTGACTCTGGAATACTCTTTTTTGACTCTGGAATGCTGCATTTTGACGCTGGAATGCTCTTTTTTTGACGCTGGAATGCTCTTTTTTTTGACGCTGGAATGCTCTTTGTTGACTCTGGAATGCTCTTTTTTTAAGCTGGAATGCTCTTTTTTGGACGTTGGAATGCTCTTTTTTGACGCTGGAATGCTCTTTTTTGACTCTAGAATGCTCTTTTTTGAAACGGATACTCTTTTTTGACGTCAGGGTTGCACTTCTTTTAAGCATAAATGCTTTTTATTTAGGCAGGAACGGTCTTTTTTGAGACAGAGATTATTTTTTTGGGGGGGGCACAGAGATGCTCTTGTTTTGAGACACGATTTATCTGTTTTGAGGTAGGAATCCTCTTTTTTTTATTATTCAGAAATGCTCTTTTTTCATTCGAGAATTCAGAAATGCTCTTTTTTTTTATTCAGGAATGCTCTTTTTTATTCAGGAATGCTCTTTTTTATTCAGGAATGCTCTTTTTTTATTCAGGAATGCTCTTTTTTATTCAGGAATGCTCTTTTTTTATTCAGGAATGCTCTTTTTTTATTCAGGAATGCTCTTTTTTTTATTCAGGAATGCTCTTTTTTTTATTCAGGACTGTTCTTTTTTATTCAGGAATGTTCTTTTTTATTCAGGAATGTTCTTTTTTATTCAGGAATGCTCTTTTTTTTATTCAGGAATGCTCTTTTTTTATTCAGGAATGCTCTTTTTTTATTCAGGAATGCTCTTTTTTTATTCAGGAATGTTCTTTTTTATTCAGGAATGTTCTTTTTTATTCAGGAATGCTCTTTTTTATTCAGGAATGCTCTTTTTTTGTTCAGGAATGCTTGTTTTTAATTCAAGAATGCTCTTTTTTAATTTAAGAATGCTCTTTTTTAATTCAAGAATGCTCTTTTTTAATTTAAGAATGCTCTTTTTTTGTTCAGGAATGCTCTTTTTTTGTTCAGGAATGCTCTTTTTTTGTTCAGGAATGCTCCTTTTTTGTTCAGGAATGCTCCTTTTTTGTTCAGGAATGCTCTTTTTTTGTTCAGGAATGCTCTTTTTTTGTTCAGGAATGCTCCTTTTTTGTTCAGGAATGCTCCTTTTTTGTTCAGGAATGCTCTTTTTTTGTTCAGGAATGCTCCTTTTTTGTTCAGGAATGCTCTTTTTTCAGTAATGCTCTTTTAAGGCAGTGATTCTCTCAGTTGAGACGATGATACCTCTGATATCTCTTCTTGTTCTTTCAAGTGTTTTTGTCTCTTGTGTGGTTGTCTATCCTTTGCTGTGTCTCCGTCCAACTGACAGTCTCTTCGCCAGTGTGACTGTCTGTTAATGAGTCATCTGGCCTTTACCTTCGAGTTGGGTCTGTTAGCTCTGTGCTTTTGTGTTTCTGTTCTCTAACGGCCAGTTTGCTTCCGATTTTAATGTATCAGTTATTTTGGGTCATATCTCGTGTTCTGCACGTTCTCCATTTTCTCTCTGAATATCTCTATATCTATATGTATGTTTGAATATATTATCCTCCTCCTCTTCTTCCTCCTCCTTCTTTTCCTCCTTCTCCCCCTCCTCCTCCTCCTCCTCCTCCTCCTTCTTCTTCTCCTCCTCATGTTCCTTGTCCTCCTTCTCCTCCTCATCCTCATTCTCCTCTTCATCCTCCTCATCCTCCTTCTCCTCTTCCTCCTCCTCCTCCTCCTCCTCCTACTCCTTCCATCATTCCCCCTGCCTACGTCTGTGAGCCACGCCCTCCCTGCACACGTTAATGGGAGCTGCTCTTTACCACACATCATCGCATGAGTTAGGCTGGTGTTTGTGCCATCCTCGTGAGGGAGGTGTTGTTCCATCCCTCGTGAGGGAGGTGTTGTTCCATCCCTTGTGAGGGAGACTTTCTTCCATACATTTTGTTTAGACGATGTGTGCCTAGCACCCTGTTAGCTAGCTATATGCTGGCCTCAGGTGCCCAGCATTGTGTCTAGTTAGGTTGGTGATACTTGATGTGCATGTTGAGTCCGTTAGTTCCTTAACCTCTACTATTGTCGCAACCAACATCACTGCTGTCGCTCCCGCCGCCGCTGCCGCCGCTGCCGCCGTCGCCACCACCACCATCACCACCATCATCATTACTACCAACACATCCACCACCAACACCACTGCTACCAACATATCCACCACTACCATCCTGGTGTGTGTGTGTGACTCGAGGTCATCATACGGATGACTGCCTGCTGCCCAGATCTTCTTGGGACGCCAGCCTCTTGCTGCTTAGTTAAGGTGTGCCTGCTGCTGCTGCTGCTGTCTGCTTGTGTACGCCTGCTGCCTGGTTGTGGTGTCTGCCTAGGCGTGCCTACTTCTTGCTTCTGGTGTCTGCTTGTGGACAGCTGCTGTGTTACGGACACAGGTACAAATGATAGGCCTGAGGTTCCTTGTCTTAAATTAAATCCCCGGTCTAGAAATTCACCAAAAGAAATAAAGGCAAACACCAAGGGAAGAGTTTTATTTTTCCCAGCCCCGCCACCAGTATTTATTATAATAACATTCTGATAACTTAGACACATGTGCAACACTTGGGTATCTTTATTGAAGAAACGTTTCACCACACAGTGGCTTCATCAGTCTTATATAGAGAAGAATGGTGAAGATCAGAAGGAGTTTGAGGTAATCAGTTCCTCAGCCTGGAGTCATTGTAATCAGCGGTTTAGGTATTACGACACTTCGTCTGGAGTCAACCCTTCTCCCTGACAGTTAAACCTGGCAGCTTTTCACAGAGTAGTTGGGGATCCCTACAACTGCACAGTCCATAAATACCAGCCTGGCTAATTAGACGAAATGCAAGAGATGGTTGTCTGAGGCACTCGTAATAAAATGTAACATACTCTGAGTACGCCACACAGTGCTTGTGATGTCTACCTAGGCATGTTCACTGCTGGCTTCTGGTGTCTTCTTGTGGACGCCTGCTGCTGGTGCCTGCCTGAGGGTTCCTGTTGCTGATGTTTTTCTTTGAAATCTTTATGGAAGTACTACTGTAGGCTTCTTATATCTGTTGGGGATGTTCCTGTTGCTTGTTGCTGATGCTTGCTCTAGGATTTACTGTTGTATCTTTCTGAGGACGCCTGTCTGCTCATTCACTGCTCTTTTCTGTTGATAATTTCTGCTACCGGCTAGACCGAATGCTGCTTCTGGCTGTTACTTCCTTGTCCTCGTGTTGATCAATCTCACGTTGTAAACATTGACCTTGAAGTGTACCTCTGAGTGCATTTTAACTGACAGTTTACTTTTAAACCTGATTTACGACTAAAGTATCGTTGATGGATAGTATAAAGGATATGTGCAACCTAATGACCCTTGTGTGTTTGATGAACTTTTAAACCTAAAGAACCAACTTACTTAATTCGCTGTCTGCCGTCATCTGGAACAGCACCCCAAGCTAGTGCTGTCTGGTGTTATTTTGGAAAAATAAAATCTTGAAACTCGACGATTTCTGCTATGCGGCAAATAATTCTCTGACACTCAAAGATTTTTGTTTTGTAAATAATTCCCTGACGGTCGAACCATGCTGTCCGGTGTTATTTAGTGATTCCCTTGCTGTTTGATATTATTTGGTTAACAATTCCGATGATCAAAGCTACATGTCTGGTGTTATTTGGTCAATAATTCACTCTCTGCTTGATGTTATCCGGTTTACGTTTCCCAGACGAGCGAATCGTGCTGTCTGGTGCTATTTTGAAAATAACTCTGTCGCATGCTGGTGTGTGGCATCATGTAGCCAGGACTGGATAGGTTGTACTCTCCTCCTCCTCCTCACATTTGCTTCCCAAACTCTCCCAGGAAGCCTCGGTCGACTGTGCTCAGGTAGAAACGTAACGATGCTTCTCTTATTGGCCTCGGTAGACTGATCTCAACATCGGAGACGCAGTTTGTTCGCTGAGCCCTCCGCCTCACTCCTACTTTCTTTTGGAATATTGACGTTTTTAAGGAGGCGTCTCCAACGACGTTTTCATGATGTCATTATGTACACAACATTACCAAAGATAAGCTGTACACAGAAAATCTTCCAGTGTTGTTACAGACCTTAATTAAAAAATTACAATGGTTCTTACACCACAGAAATGCTGAAATTGTACACTATTAAGGTATATTATGTAGCTCTAACCTAGGCAGGGCTGTAAATGACATTTGTGTGTACTTCTGGACATTTATTAAAAGATCCTTTAATAAATATGCTGAAATGTACACGAGTGTACTAGTCCTGACCTAGGATAGCCCAGTAAAGTATTTCCATACGTAGCGTGTTGACATCGTTTACTCGTTACTGGATGTGTTGTTGTTCTGTTTAACGTCCGAACCCGGTGTTGCCCAACACGTTCTTTGTTAAGGTCCAACGTGGAATATTTGTTGCTAGTTCCCCTAAGCCTCATAAAGTATTTTTTGACCGTTCCTCCTAGGCTTCAAAAAAAAAGTATTGTTTGACCGTTTTTCAAAAGGTATTGAAAAAGTATTTTTTTGAGTTCCTCCTAGGCTTCAGAAAGTATTCATTACCAGTCACTCCTAGGCGTGAGCATGTATATCTGTGAAGGGTTTCGGGGTCAACGCCCCCGCGGCCCGGCCTGTGGCCAGGTAACTTGTACATGCGATAATGGCAAATTCCTAATAAATACGTAAGTTTAATTAGCGATTCTGAGCGTAGAAAAATATATTTTTGCTCTAGATGGAACGTAGGTGCAGTATATATATATATATATATATATATATATATATATATATATATATATATATATATATATATATATATATATATATATATATATATATATATATATGGGAGTATTTCTGCTCCCATAGCCGGGGGATCGAACCCGTGTTGTTTTAGCCCGCCTCGTGGGAAGAGCTAGAATTCACGACGCCCTAAACCACTGGACTATACAATTCTACATACAACATGAGTTAGCTTGTATAGTCCAGTGGTTTAGAACGTCGTGAATTTTTGTTCTTCCCACGAGGTGGGCTAAAACAATACGTGTTCGCTTTCCCGGCTAGCCGCAGTTTGTTACTGATTAAATACCACTTGTTCGTGGTTACAGTAATATATGTACTGCTTGTGGAGGCTAGTACACCAAACGGGGAGGCAACCACACCATCGTATGTCCTCGCAACATGAAGGAAGTCTAGTTCGCTAGGATCATGTTTGTAGGATTGTAGAGCACTGTGTACCTTGTTCCAAGGTGCGTAGGTTCGAGTCTCCTTCGATCTGAGATTAGTGTTTGTGATTATTTCGCCTGTTCTGCGAATTCTAAATGTGTGTGTGTGTGTGTGTGTGTGTGTGCATATATGTATGTATGCATATATGTATGTATGTATGCACGTATACCGTGGATATATAAATTCTGAATATGGCAGCTGACAACGTGATAATAAATGGATGAACAGACTTTCTCTCTCTAGTTTGAGAGAGAGAGAGAGATAGAGACAGAAAGAGAACTACAGAAATTCGCTTCCTTCGACAGATGAATAAAAACAAATAATAATCAAAATAAATTTTGTTTTTACATATTGTACGCATTTCTAAAGTCCAGTTTTAAAATAACAGAAGAATCGACACGTCGGGACATTTCTCTCCTAAATCATTCTTATCTACTGCCTACCCAAAGTTACAATAATATATGTGTATAAATAATTTTCGAAAATGCCCATAAAATTAACCCGACATGCGCCAAAAATCTCTGCCCCTTTTTTTTTTTTTTTTTTTTTTTTTTAGATAAACACGGAGAACTTTTTTGTTTTTACTGACATTCGTTGACGTTTGCATTTTTTGGGTCAATCCTTCGATTTTTAGTAATGTATTTTGTATGAAGCGGTAAAGTCGTGTGGGTAAAACCCCCACCCCACCCCCCACCCCCACCCCCCGCGGGTGGTGATGGAGCCTCGACTCTCCTTCCTTTAACACACCCGTTGTAGGACGACCATGTGCTCGGACGACGTTTCGCTCTGTTAGAGCTTTATCTTAAAATGTTTCACTTCGTGTAGAGCTTTATCAAAATTATTTCACTCCACGTTAGAGCTTTATCATATGTTTCACTCCGCGTAGAGCTTTTCAAATTAAGTTTACTCTTTGTAGAGCTTTATAAAGTCGCAACTAAATAAGACTACACGAAGTGAAATGTTGGTCCAATAAAAGTCTGGTTTACCATCGTATGGATTTATCTCTTTCTTCTTGGCGATTTACCATTTGACTTCGCTTCTCTTACTCACATTTTCCATAAATTCTAAAGCGAGCATTGGCTTTCGTTTGCCAAATCAGTCAAAGAAGCCGCTAACAAACACACGTCCTCCTCCTCGCTAACGAAATCACAAAGATTCTGGATTCTACGTAGGAATCCTGGTGGAAAGCAATGTTTGCAGAGGCGAGGCTCGCTAGCCTTTGGGTACGCGCGAACCTTGGCAGCAGCAGTTACTCAAGGTACAAGTTGTTGGCCAGACTGGTGCAGCGTATGCAGCAGCAGCAGAAGTAGCAACAGCAGCAGCAGCAGCAGCAGCAGCAGCAGCAGCAGCAGCAGCAGCAGCAGCAGCAGCAGCAGCAGCAGCAGCAGCAGCAGCAGCAGCAGGAGCGGCAGCAGGAGCAGGAGCAGCAGCAGCAGCAGCAGGAGCAGCAGCAGCAGCAGCAGCAGCAGCAGTAGTAGTAGTAGTAGTAGTAGTAGTGGTAGTAGTTGGAGTATCAGCAAAAGTAGTGGGAACAGAAACAGTCGTAACAGTAACGGAAGAAACAGCAACAGCAGCGGTAACACCAACGGAATAACCAACAGCAGCAGCGGTAACAGCAACAGAAGAACCAGCAGTTGCAGCGGTAATAGCAGCAGAATCACTAACAGCATCAGCATCAACAGGAGCAGCAACATTAGTAGGAACAGCAACAGAAGCACCAGACGAAACAGTGATAGCAACAGCATCACAGTCAACAGAACAAACATCAGCAGCAGTAACAGCAGCAGCACTCACAGCAACAGAAACAGCTGGTGCAGAGAGGGAGAAGAGTTGGCGGGAGAGAGAGAGATAGTGGAGAAAGAGAGAAGAGTTGGCAGAGAGAGAAAAGGGATGATGGAGAAGGGAGAGGTGATGGAGGATAGATGGAGATGAAGGTGAGGAGATGGAGGATAGATGGAGATGAAGTTGAGGAGATGGAGGATAGATGGATGGATATGAAGTTGAGGAGATGGAGGATAGATGGAGATGAAGGAGAGATGGAGGATAGATGAAGATGAAGGTGAGATGGAGGATAGGTGGAGATGAAGGTGAGATGGAGGATAGATGGAGATGAAGGTGAGATGGAGGATAGATGGAGATGAAGGTGAGATGGAGGATAGATGGAGATGAAGGTGAGATGGAGGATAGATGGAGATGAAGGTGAGGAGATGGAGGGAGTACATGTCTAGATGGGCTTAGCCGAGATGTTGAAGGATCGAGGCTGAAGAAAGTCTTGGCAACTGCAGAGCTGGGGAGGATAGTGGGGTGTGTGAGTGGGGAGGACTGTGGGATTGTGGGTGGGGAAGACAGTGGGGATTGTGGGTGGGGAGGATAGTAGGGAGTGCGGGTGGTTAGGACAGTAGGAAGTGTGGGTGGGGTGGATAGTTGGTAGGTTCTTCCAACAAGATGCCAGATTCTTCACGTCGCTTTTATATAGACTAAACACGTTCTGTTGATCACTCTTGTACTGGAGTCGCTCTTCTCTCTAAAATAATCTTGTTTACGAGGATGCTAACCTACTGCAGTTTTATATAGTGTCTGAATATTTTATACAGAATTAGCCCTTTTTCGTTAATATAATGGAGTGATTCTGGTACCCTGCTGGAATGAGTTTCGTACACTGGCCTCCAGTGATGAAGCAATATTGTTCATCCCAAGCATACCAGGAGACTACGTATACTCGTTTCAGGCTTAAAATGAACGTATGTTGAAGCTGCGTAACGGTTTTTATTCTCTTTATTCCAAGGATGTGTTCGTATTTCTTTTCCCCTTGTATTACATAAGACCACACTGAAGGAACGCCGGTGTAGGATTACTGGCCGAAGCTAGGCAGGTTCGTCTCGTAACCAACCACGCCCGGTCATATATATATGTCCGTCCAACTATGTTGAAAGCTACTCACTCTTAAATGAGGTCTCTAAGTGTGATGACAGGAAGTTACCACCACCACCACCACCACCGTTGAGAACAACAGTAACAAGCAAGTCACCACTGACCAACAACAAAGTTATAATCAACACCGAGTCACCAGTCATCGTCGTTCTCACCGCCGCCACTGCCACTACCACTACTACCACTAACACTAGCACTACCACTACCACCACTACCACTACCACCACTACCACTACTACTCACATCTCCACCGCCGCTGCCGAGGCAAGTTCCTCCACACAAACAGGTGGATGCAAAAGTTAGTTTACATACCATTAGTCGCGGAGGTGAAGCAGGGCAAGGTAGAGCGAGAGAGAGAGAGAGAGAGAGAGAGAGAGAGAGAGAGAGAGAGAGAGAGAGAGAGAGAGAGAGAGAGAGAGAGAGAGAGAGAGAGAGAGAGAGAGAGAGAGAGAGAGAGAGAGAGAGAGAGAGAAGGTAGGTAGGTAGGTTGAAGCAGATAGACAATTTACAAAGTAGCACGACTCCTCAACACCCTCGCTCCATGCGTAAGGAAGATAACCAACAAACCTGTAGCAGTCTTTAAGAGGGAACTCGACAGATTCCTCAAAGCAGCTCCTGATCAACCGGGATGTGGTGCATACGTTGGGCTGGTGGCACTAACAGCTTGACCGATCAGGACAGCAACCAGAAGGCCTGGTCTGGGACCGGGCCGCGGGGGTGGTGACCTCAGGAAGCGACTCCAGGTAACCTACAAGTATCCAGGTAGCTGAATTTATGCCCATGAGAATGGTACAATCAGTCAGCCTGCTGAAAGTGGCCCTTCTTGTGGTATGAAAGCTATCTCCTAATTTTCAACGAGGACGAGTCAGGTTTTTTCTGGGATCAAGTCACAAAGAGATCTATCTACCTTGCGAGAGAAACTGTGCATATATATATATATATATATATATATATATATATATATATATATATATATATATATATATATATATATATATATATATATATATATATATATATATATAAACCCAACTGTGTGGGTTAAACGTTGTCAGTAAAGGATCGCCTTATACTGCATTTGTCTGATTTTTCATCGATGGCCAGAACGAGCAGTCAGGTAGACTTCCAGGACGGTCGCCAGAGTCTTGTTGATTCTCCCGGCGAGGATTTTCATTCTCTCTCTCTCTCTCTCTCTCTCTCTCTCTCTCTCTCTCTCTCTCTCTCTCTCTCTCTCTCTCATAGCTTGAATTGATCGAAATGGTGATCTAAATATTAACCTCAAGTTAACCTATTGACTTAACCTCCTCTTCCTCGTCCTTCCCCTAACTTCCTCGTTCTTTCCCTAACTTCCTCGCTCTTCCACTAACTTCCTCGTTCTTCCCCTCCCTTCCTCGTTCTTCCCCTCCCTTTCTCGCTCTTCACCTCCCTTCTTCGTTCTTCCCCTCCCCTCCTCGTTCTTCCCCTCCCTTCCTCGTTCTTCCCTCCCTTCTTCGTTCTTCCTCTCCCTTCCTCGCTCTTCCCCTCCCTTCCTCGTTCTTCCCCTCCGTTCCTCGCTCTTCCCCTACCTTCCTCGTTCTTCCCCTCCCTTCCTCGTTCTTCCCCTCCCTTCCTCGCTCTTCCCCTTCCTTCCTCGTTCTTCCCCTTCCTTCCTCGCTCTTCCTCACCCTTCCTCGCTCTTCCTCACTCTTCCTCGTTCTTCCCCTTCCTTCCTCGTTCTTCCCCTCCCTTCCTCGTTCTTCCCTTCCCTCGTTCTTCCCCTCCCTTCCTCCTTCTTCCCCTCCCTTCGTCCTTGTTCCCCTCCCTTCCTCCTTCTTCCCCTCCCTTCCTCCTTCTTCCCCTCCCTTCCTCCTTCTTCCCCTCCCTTCCTCGCTCTTCCTTACTCTTCCCCTCCCTTCCTCGCACTTCCTCACCCTCCCTCGTTCTTCCCCTCCCTTCCTCGCTCTTCCTCACCCTCCCTCGTTCTTCCCCTCCCTTCCTTGCTCTTCCTCACTCTTCCCCTCCTTTCCTCGCTCTTCCTCACCCTCCCTCGTTCTTCCCCTCCCTTCCTCGCTCTTCCTCACTCTTCCCCTCCCTTCCTCGCTCTTCCTCACCCTCCCTCATTCTTCACCTCCCTTCCTCACTCTTCCCCTCCCTTCCTCGCTCTTCCTCAATCTCCCTCGCTCTTCCTCACTGTTCCTCTTTCTTCCCCTCCCTTCCTCGTTCTTCCCCTCCCTTCCTCGTTCTTCCCCTCCCTTCCTCGTTCTTCCCCTATCTTCCTCGCTCTTCCCCTCCCTTCCTCGGACTTCCTCACCCTCCCTCGCTCTTCCCCTCCTTTCCTCGTTCTTCCCCTCCCTTCCTCGCTCTTCCTCACTCTCCCTCGTTCTTCCCCTCCCTTCCTCGTTCTTCCTTCCCTTCCTCGCTCTTCCTCTCCCTTCCTCGCTCTTTCCCTCCCTTCCTCGCTTTTCCTCACTCTTCCTCGTTCTTCCCCTCCCTTCCTCGTTCTTCCTTCCCTTCCTCGCTCTTCCCCTCCCTTCCTCGCTCTTCCTCACCCTCCCTCGCTCTTCCTCTCCCTTCCTCGTTCTTCCCCTCCCTTCCTCGCTCTTCCTCACCCTCCCTCGTTCTTCCCCTCCCTTCCTCGTTCTTCCCCTCCCTTCCTCGTTCTTCCCCTCCCTTCCTCGTTCTTCCCCTCCCTTCCAAGTTATTTTCCTCCCTTCCTCGCTCTTCCCCTCCCTTCCTCGCTCTTCCTCACCCTGCCTCGTTCTTCCCCTCCCTTCCTCGCTCTCCCGCGGCCTTCCTCGCTCTTCCCCTTTCTTCTCGCTCTTTCCCTCCCTTCCTCGATCTTCCTCACCCTCCCTCGTTCTTCCTCTCCCTTCCTCGTTCTTCCCCTCCCTTCCTCGCTCTTCCTCACTCTCCCTCCTTCCCCTCCCTTCCTCATTCTTCCCCTCCCTTCTTCGTTCTTCCCCTCCCTTCCTCGTTCTTCTCCTCCCTTCCTCGTTCTTCCCTTCCCTTCCTCGCTCTTCCCCTCCCTTCCTCGTTCTTCCCCTCCCTTCCTCGTTCTTCCCCTCCCTTCCTCGCTCTTCCCCTCCGTTCCTCGTTCTTCCCCGCCCTTCCTCGCTCTTCCCCTTCCTTCCTCGTTCTTCCCCACCCTTCCTCGTTCTTCCCCTCCCTTCTTCGCTCTTCCCCTCCCTTCCTCGTTCTTCCCCTCCCTTCCTCGCTCTTCCCCTCCCTTCCTCGTTCTTCCCCTCCCTTCCTCGTTCTTCCCCTCCCTTCCTCGTTCTTCCCATCCCTTCCTCGCTCTTCCTCTCCCTTCCTCGTTCTTCCCCTCCCTTTTTCGTTCTTCCCCTTCCTTCCTCGTTCTTCCCCTCCCTTCCTTGCTCTTCCTCACCCTTCCTCGCTCTTCCTCACTCGTCCTCGTTCTTCCCCTCCCTTCCTCGCTCTTCCCCTCCCTTCCTCGTTCTTCCCCTCCCTTCCTCGTTCTTCCCCTCCCTTCCTCGTTCTTCCCGTCGCTTCTTCGTTCTTCCCCTCCCTTCCTCGTTCTTCCCCTCCCTTCCTCGCTCTTCCCCTCCCTTCCTCGTTTTTTCCCTCCCTTCCTGGCTCTTCCCCTCCCTTCCTCGTTCTTCCCCTCCCTTCCTCGATCTTTCTCTCCCTTCCTCGCTCTTCCCCTCCCTTCCTCGTTCTACCCCTCCCTTCCTCGTTCTTCCTCTTCCTTCCTCGTTCTTCCCCTCCCTTCCTCGTTCTTCCCCTCCCTTCCTCGTTCTTCCCCTCCCTTCCTCGTCCTTCCCCTCCCTTCTTCGCTCTTCCCCTCCCTTCCTCGTTCTTCCCCTCTCTTCCTCGTTCTTCCCCTTCCTTCCTCGTTCTTCCCCTCCCTTCCTTGCTCTTCCTCACCCTTCCTCGCTCTTCCTCACTCGTCCTCGTTCTTCCCCTCCCTTCCTCGCTCTTCCCCTCCCTTCCTTGTTCTTCCCCTCAGTTCCTCGTTCTTCCCCTCCCTTCCTCGCTCTTCCCCTCCCTTCCTCGCTCTTCCCCTCCCTTCCTCGCTCTTCACCTCCCTTCCTCGATCTTTCTCTCCCTTCCTCGCTCTTCCCCTCCCTTCCTCGTTCTTCCCCTCCCTTCCTCGTTCTTCCTCTTCCTTCCTCGTTCTTCCCCTCCCTTCCTCGTTCTTCCCCTCCCTTCGTTCTTCCCCTCCCTTCCTCGTTCTTCCCCTCCCTTCCTCGCTCTTCCCCTCCCTTCCTCGTCGCTCTTCCCCTCCCTTCCTCGTTCTTCCCCTCTCTTCCTCGTTCTTCCTCCTTCCCCCTCCCTTCCTCGTTCTTCCCCTCCCTTCCTCGTTCTTCCTCTTCCTTCCTCGTTCTTCCCCTCCCTTCATCGCTCTTCCACTCCCTTCCTCGTTCTTCCTCTCCCTTCTTCGCTCTTCCCCTCCCTTCCTCGTTCTTCCCCTCCCTTCCTCGTTCTTCCCCTCCCTTCCTCGTTCTTCCCCTTCCTTCCTCGTTCTTCTCTTCCCTTCCTCGCTCTTCCTCACCCTTCCTCGCTCTTCCTCACTCGTCCTCGTTCTTCCCCTCCCTTCCTCGTTCTTCCCCTTCCTTCCTCGTTCTTCCCCTCCCTTCCTCGCTCTTCCCCATTTTCCCTCGTTCTTCCCCTCCCTTCTTCGCTCTTCCCCTCCCTTCCTCGTTCTTCCCCTCTCTTCCTCGTTCTTCCCCTTCCTTCCTCGTTCTTCCCCTCCCTTCCTTGCTCTTCCTAACCCTTCCTCGCTCTTCCTCATTCGTCCTCGTTCTTCCCCTCCCTTCCTCGCTCTTCCCTTCCCTTCCTCGTTCTTCCCCTCAGTTCCTCGTTCTTCCCCTACCTTTCTCGTTCATCCCCTCCCTTCCTCGTTCTTCCCCTCCCTTCCAAGTTATTTAACTCCCTTCCTCGCTCTTCCCCTCCCTTCTTCGCTCTTCCTCGCCCTGCCTCGTTCTTCCCCTCCCTTCCTCGCTCTCCCGCGGCCTTCCTCGCTCTTCCCCTTTCTTCTCGCTCTTTCCCTCCCTTCCTCGATCTTCCTCACCCTCCCTCGTTCTTCCTCTCCCTTCCTCGTTCTTCCCCTCCCTTCCTCGCTCTTCCTCACTCTCCCTCCTTCTTCCCCTCCCTTCCTCATTCTTCCCCTCCCTTCTTCGTTCTTCCCCTCTCTTCCTCGTTCTTCTCCTCCCTTCCTCGTTCTTCCCTTCCCTTCCTCGCTCTTCCCCTCCCTTCCTCGTTCTTCCCCTCCCTTCCTCGTTCTTCCCCTCCCTTCCTCGTTCTTCGCCTCCCTTCCTCGTTCTTCCCCGCTCTTCCTCGCTCTTCCCCTTCCTTCCTCGTTCTTCCCCACCCTTCCTCGTTCTTCCCCTCCCTTCTTCGCTCTTCCCCTCCCTTCCTCGTTCTTCCCCTCCCTTCCTCGCTCTTCCCCTCCCTTCCTCGTTCTTCCCCTCCCTTCCTCGTTCTTCCCCTCCCTTCCTCGTTCTTCCCATCCCTTCCTCGCTCTTCCTCTCCCTTCCTCGTTCTTCCCCTCCCTTTTTCGTTCTTCCCCTTCCTTCCTCGTTCTTCCCCTCCCTTCCTTGCTCTTCCTCACCCTTCCTCGCTCTTCCTCACTCGTCCTCGTTCTTCCCCTCCCTTCCTCGCTCTTCCCCTCCCTTCCTCGTTCTTCCCCTCCCTTCCTCGTTCTTTCCCTCCCTTCCTCGTTCTTCCCGTCGCTTCTTCGTTCTTCCCCTCCCTTCCTCGTTCTTCCCCTCCCTTCCTCGCTCTTCCCCTCCCTTCCTCGTTCTTTCCCTCCCTTCCTGGCTCTTCCCCTCCCTTCCTCGTTCTTCCCCTCCCTTCCTCGCTCTTCCCCTCCCTTCCTCGCTCTTCCCCTCCCTTCCTCGTTCTTACCCTCCCTTCCTCGTTCTTCCCCTTCCTTATTCGTTCTTCCCCTCCCTTCTTCGCTCTTCCCCTCCCTTCCTCGTTCTTCCTCTCCCTTCGTCGCTCTTCCCCTCCCTTCCTCGTTCTTCCCCTCCCTTCCTCGTTCTTCCCCTCCCTTCCTTGCTCTTCCCCTCCCTTCCTCGTTCTTCCCCTCCCTTCCTCGTTCTTCCCCTCCCTTCCTCGTTCTTCCCCTCCCTTCCTAGGTCTTCCCCACCCTTCCTCGCTCTTCACCTCCCTTCCTCGTTCTTCCCCTCTCTTCCTCGTTCTTCCCCTTCCTTCCTCGTTCTTCCCCTCCCTTCCTTGCTCTTCCTCACCCTTCCTCGCTCTTCCTCACTCGTCCTCGTTCTTCCCCTCCCTTCCTCGCTCTTCCCCTCCCTCCTTGTTCTTCCCCTCAGTTCCTCGTTCTTCCCCTCCCTTCCTCGCTCTTCCCCTCCCTTCTTCGCTCTTCCCCTCCCTTCCTCGTTCTTCCCCTCCCTTCCTCGCTCTTCCCCTCCCTTCCTCGTTCTTCCCCTCCCTTCCTCGTTCTTCCCCTCCCTTCGTCGCTCTTCCCCTCCCTTCCTCGTTCTTCCCCTCCCTTCCTCGTTCTTCCCCTCCCTTCCTCGTTCTTCCCCTCCCTTCCTCGTCCTTCCCCTCCCTTCTTCGCTCTTCCCCTCCCTTCCTCGTTCTTCCCCTCTCTTCCTCGTTTTTCCCCTTCCTTCCTCGTTCTTCCCCTCCCTTCCTTGCTCTTCCTCACCCTTCCTCGCTCTTCCTCACTCGTCCTCGTTCTTCCCCTCCCTTCCTCGCTCTTCCCCTCCCTTCCTTGTTCTTCCCCTCAGTTCCTCGTTCTTCCCCTCCCTTCCTCGCTCTTCCCCTCCCTTCTTCGCTCTTCCCCTCCCTTCCTCGTTCTTCCCCTCCCTTCCTCGCTCTTCCCCTCCCTTCCTCGCTCTTCACCTCCCTTCCTCGTTCTTCCCCTCCCTTCCTCGTTCTTCCCCTTCCTTCCTCGTTCTTCTCTTCCCTTCCTCGCTCTTCCTCACTCGTCCTCGTTCTTCCCCTCCCTTCCTCGTTCTTCCCCTTCCTTCCTCGTTCTTCCCCTCCCTTCCTCGCTCTTCCCCATTTTCCCTCGTTCTTCCCCTCCCTTCCTCGTTCTTCCCCACCCATCTCGTTCTTCCCCTCCATCCTCGTTCTTCCCCTCCTTTCCTCGTTCTTCTACACCCTCCCTTGTTCTTCCCCACCCTCCCTCGTTCTTCCTCTCCCTTCCTCGTTTTTTCCCACCTTCCCTCGTTCTTCCCCTCCCTTCCTCGTTCTTCCCCACCCTCCCTCGTTCTTCTCCTCCCTTCCTCGTTCTTCCCCACCCTCCCTCGTCGTTCCTCACCCTCCCTCGTTCTTCCCCTCCCTTATTCGTTCTTCCCCTCCCTTCCTCGTTCTTCCCCACCCTCCCTCGTCCTTCTCCACCCTCCCTTGTTCTTCCCCTCCCTTCCTCGTTCTTCCACACCCTACCTCGTTCTTCCCCTCCCTTCCTCGTTCTTCCCCACTCTCCCTCGTCCTTCCCTACCCTCTTTCGTTCTTCCCCTCCCTTCCTCGTACTTCCCCACCCTCCCTCGTTCTTCCCCTCCCTTCCTCGTTCTTCCCCACCCTCCCTCGTCGTTTCTCACCCTCCCTCGTTATTCCCCTCCCTTCCTCGTTCTTCCCCGCCCTCCCTCGTTCTTCCCCTCCCTTCCTCGTTCTTCCCCACTCTCCCTCGTCATTCCCCACCCTCTCTCGTTCTTCCCCTCTCTTCCTCGTTCTTCCCCACCCTCCCTCGTTCTTCCCCTCCCTTTCTCGTTCTTTCCCACCCTACCTCGTTCTTCCCCTCCCTTCCTCGTCCTTCCCCACCCTCCCTCGTTCTTCCCCTTCCTTCCTCGTACTTCCCCACCCTCCCTCGTTCTTCCCCTCCCTTCCTCGTTTTTCCCCACCCTCCCTCGTTCTTCCCCTCCCTTCCTCGTCCTTCCCCACCCTCACTCGTTCTTCCTCTTCCTTCCTCGTACTTCCCCACCCTCCCTCGTTCTTCCCCTCCCTTCCTCGTCCTTCCCCACCCTCCCTCGTTCTTCCCCTCCCTTCCTCGTTCTTCTCCGCCCTCCTTCGTTCTTCCCCTCCCTTCCTCGTCCTTCCCCACCCTCTTTCGTTCTTCCCCTCCCTTCCTCGTTCTTCCCCATTCTCCCTCGTTCTTCTCCTCCCTTCGTCGTCCTTCTCCACCCTCCCTCGTTCTTCCCCTCCCTTCATCGTCCTTCCCCACCCCTTTCGTTCTTCCCCTCCCTTCTTCGTTCTTCCCCACCCTCACTCGTTCTTCCCCTCCCTTCCTCGTCCTTCCCCACCCTCCCTCGTTCTTCCCCTTCCTTCCTCGTACTTTCCCACCCTCCCTCGTTCTTCCCCTCCCTTCCTCGTCCTTCCCCCCCCTCCCTCGTTCTTCCCGTCCCGTCCTCGTCCTTCCCCACCCTCTCTCGTTCTTCCCCTCCCTTCCTCGTTCTTTCCCATTCTCCCTCGTTCTTCTCCTCCCTTCCTCGTCCTTCCCCACCCTCCCTCGCTCTTCCCCTCCCTTCATCGTCCTTCCCCACCCTCCCTCGTTCTTCCCCTCCCTTCTCCGTTCGTCCCCACCCTCCCTCGTTGTTCCCCTCCCTTCCTCTTTCTTCCCCACCCTCCCTCGTTCTTCCCTTCCTCGTCCTTCCCCACCCACCCGCGGTCTTCCCCTTTCTTCCTCGTTCTTCCCCACCCTCACTCGTTCTTCCCCTCCCTTCCTCGTCCTTCCCCACCCTCCCTCGCTCTTCCCCTCTCTTCCTCGTCCTTCCCCACCCTCCCTCGTTCTTCCCTTCCTCGTCCTTCCCCACCCTCCCTCGTTCTTCCCCTCCCTTCCTCGTCCTTCCCCACCCTCCCTCGCTCTTCCCCTCCCTTCCTCGTCCTTCCCCACCCTCCCTCGTCCTTCCCCACCCTCCCTCGTTCTTCCCCTCCCTTCCTCGTCCTTCCCCACCCTCCCTCGTCCTTCCCCACCCTCCCTCGTTCTTCCCCTCAATTTCTCGTCCTTCCCCACCCTCCCTCGTCCTTCCCCACCCTCCCACGTTCTTCCCCTCCCGTACTCGTTCTTCCCCACCCTCCCTCGTTCTTCCCCTCCCCTCCTCGTTCTTCCCCTACCTTCCTCGTTCTTCCCCACTCTCCCTCGTTCTTCCCCTCCCATCCTCGTTCTTCCCCACCCTCCCTCGTTCTTCCCCTCCTTTCCTCGTTCTTCCCCACCCTCCCTCGTTCTTACCCACCCATCCTCGTTCTTCCCCACCCTCCCTCGTTCTTCCCCTCCCTTCCTCGTTCTTCCCCACCCTCTCTCGTTCTTCCCCACCCTCCCTCGTTCTTCCCCTCCCTTCCTCGTTCTTCCCCACCCTCTCTCGTTCTTCCCCTCCCTTCCTCGTTCTTCCCCACCCTCCCTCGTTCTTCCCCACCCTCCCTCGTTCTTCCCCTCCCTTCCTCGTTCTTCCCCACCCTCCCTCGTTCTTCCCCTCCCTTCCTCGTTCTTCCCCACCCTCCCTCGTTCTTCCCCTCCCTTCCTCGTTCTTCCCCACTCTCCCTCGTTCTTCCCCTCCCTTCCTCGTTCTTCCCCACCCTCTCTCGTTCTTCCCCACCCTCCCTCGTTCTTCCCCTCCCTTCCTCGGTCTTCCCCACTCTCTCTCGTTCTTCCCCTCCCTTCCTCGTTCTTCCCCACCCTCCCTCGTTCTTCCCCACCCTCTCTCGTTCTTCCCCTCCCTTCATCGTCCTTCCCCACCCTCCCTCGTTCTTCCCCTCCCTTGTTTGTTCTTCCCCACCCTCCCTCGTTCTTCCCCTCCTTTCCTCGTTCTAACACACCCTCTCTCGTTCTTCCCCACGCTCCCTCGTTCTTCCCCTCCCTTCCTCGTTCTTCCCCACCCTCTCTCGTTCTTCCCCACCCTCACTCGTTCTTTCCCACCCTCCCTCGTTCTTCCCCTCCTTTCCTCGTTCTTCCCCACCCTTTCTCGTTCTTCCCCACCCTCTCTCGTTCTTCCCCACCCTCTCTCGTTCTTCCCCACCATCCCTCGTTCTTCCCCACCCTCTCTCGTTCTTCTGCACCCTCCCTCGTTCTTCCCCTTCCTTCCTCGTTCTTCCCCACCCTCTCTCGTTCTTCCCCTCCCTTCCTCGTTCTTCCCCGCCCTCCCTCTTTCTTCCCCACCCTCTCTCGTTCTTCCCCTCCCTTCCTCGTTCTTCCCCACCCTCTCTCGTTCTTCCCCTCCCTTCCTCGTTCTTCCCCACCCTCCCTCGTTCTTCCCCTCCCTTCCTCTTTCTTCCCCCCCTCTCTCGTTCTTCTGCACCCTCCGTCGTTCTTCCCCTCCCTTCCTCGTTCTTCCCCACCCTCTCTCGTTCTTCCCCACCCTCCCTCGTTCTTCCCCACCCTCTCTCGTTCTTCCCCACCCTCCCGCGTTCTTCCCCACCCTCTCTCGTTCTTCCCCACCCACCCACGTTCTTCCTTTCCCTTCCTCGTTCTTCCCCACCCTCTCTCGTTCTTCCCCACCCTCTCTCGTTCTTCCCCACCCTCCCTCTTTCTTCGCCTCCCTTCCTCGTTCTTCCCCACCCTCTCTCGTTCTTCCCCACCCTCTCTCGTTCTTCCCCACCCTCTCTCGTTCTTCCCCACCCTCCCTCGTTCTTCCCCACCCTCTCTCGTTCTTCCCCACCCTCCCTCGTTCTTCCCCTCTCTTCCTCGTTCTTCCCCACCCTCTCTCGGTCTTCCCCTCCCTTCCTCGTTCTTCCCCACCCTCCCTCGTTCTTCCCCTCCCTCTCTCGTTCTTCCCCTCCCTTCCTCGTTCTTCCCCTCCCTCTCTCGTTCTTCCCCTCTCTTCCTCGTTCTTCCCCACCCTCTCTCGTTCTTCCCCACCCTCCCTCGTTCTTCCTTTCCCTTCCTCGTTCTTCCCCACCCTCTCTCGTTCTTCCCCACCCTCCCTCGTTCTTCCCCTCCTTCCCTCGTTCTTCCCCACCCTCTCTCGTTCTTCCCCACCCTTCCTCGTTCTTCCTCTCCCTTTTTCGTTCTTCCCCACCCTCTCTCGTTCTTCCCCACCCTCCCTCGTTCTTCTCCTCCCTTCCTCATTCTTCCCCACCCTTCCTCGTTCTTCCCCACCCTCTCTCGTTCTTCCCCTCCCTTCCTCGTTCTTCCCCACCCTCCCTCGTTCTTCCCCTCCCTATCTCGTTCTTCCCCACCCTCCCTCTTTCTTCCCCACCCTCTCTCGTTCTTCCCCTCCCTTCCTCGTTCTTCCGCACCCTCCCTCGTTCTTCCTCTCCCTTCCTCGTTCTTCCCCACCCTCCCTCGTTCTTCCCCACCCTCTCTCGTTCTTCCCCACCCTCTCTCGTTCTTCCCCACCCTCCCTCGTTCTTCTCCTCCCTTCCTCGTTCTTCCCCACTCTTCCTCGTTCTTCCCCACCCTCTCGTTCTTCCCCTCCCTTCCTCGTTCTTCCCCACCCTCCCTCGTTCTTCCCCTCGCTTCCTCGTTCTTCCCCACCCTCCCTCTTTCTTCCCCACCCTCTCTCGTTCTTCCCCTCCCTTCCTCGTTCTTCCGCACCCTCCCTCGTTCTTCCCCTCCCTTCCTCGTTCTTCCCCACCCTCCCTCGTTCTTCCTCTCCCTCTCTCGTTCTTCCCCTCCCTTCCTCGTTCTTCCGCACCCTCTCTCGTTCTTCCCCTCCCTTCCTTGTTCTTCCCCACCCTCTCTCGTTCTTCCCCACCCTCCCTCGTTCTTCCTTTCCCTTCCTCGTTCTTCCCCACCCTCTCTCGTTCTTCCCCACCCTCCCTCGTTCTTCCCCTCCTTCCCTCGTTCTTCCCCACCCTCTCTCGTTCTTCCCCACCCTCCCTCGTTCTTCCCCTCCCTTTTTCGTTCTTCCCCACCCTCTCTCGTTCTTCCCCACCCTCCCTCGTTCTTTCTTTCCCTTCCTCGTTCTTCCCCACCCTCTCTCGTTCTTCCCCACCCTCCCTCGTTCTTCCCCTCCTTCCCTCGTTCTTCCCCACCCTCTCTCGTTCTTCCCCACCCTCCCTCGTTCTTCCCCTCCCTTTTTCGTTCTTCCCCACCCTCTCTCGTTCTTCCCCACCCTCCCTCGTTCTTCCAATCCCTTCCTCGTTCTTCCCCACCCTCTCTCGTTCTTCCCCACCCTCCCTCGTTCTTCCCCTCCTTCCCTCGTTCTTCCCCACCCTCTCTCGTTCTTCCCCACCCTCCCTCGTTCTTTCCCTCCCTTTTTCGTTCTTCCCCACCCTCTCTCGTTCTTCCCCACCCTCCCTCGTTCTTCTCCTCCCTTCCTCGTTCTTCCCCACCCTCCCTCGTTCTTCCCCACCCTCTCTCGTTCTTCTCCTCTCTTCCTCGTTCTTCCCCACCCTCTTTCGTTCTTCCCCTCCCTTCCTCGTTCTTCCCCACCCTCCCTCTTTCTTCCCCACCCTCCCTCGTTCTTCTCCTCCCTTCCTCGTTCTTCTCCACCCTCCCTCGTTCTTCCCCACCCTCTCTCGTTCTTCTCCTGTCTTCCTCGTTCTTCCCCACCCTCTTTCGTTCTTCCCCTCCCTTCCTCGTTCTTCCCCACCCTCCCTCTTTCTTCCCCACCCTCTCTCGTTCTTCCCCTCCCTTCCTCGTTCTTCCGCACCCTCCCTCGTTCTTCCCCTCCCTTCCTCGTTCTTCCCCGCCCGCCCTCGTTCTTCCCCACCCTCTCTCGTTCTTCCCCACCCTCCCTCGTTCTTCCCCACCCTCTCTCGTTCTTCCGCACCCTCCCTCGTTCTTCCTCTCCCTTCCTCGTTCTTCCCCACCCTCCCTCGTTCTTCTCCACCCTCTCTCGTTCTTCCCCACCCTCTCTCGTTCTTCCCCACCCTCTCTCGTTCTTCCCCTCCCTTCTTTTTTCTGACCTCTGGCCATAAAGTTTATGGTTTTGAGACATTTATTTTTCAGTCTTTATCTCTGACATCCCCGTCTTCTCTTTTTTATCTTCCTCTCCATGTTCTCCCCGTCTCACTTTCTCTCCACCCCTCCATATTTTCTTTCCTCCATATTTTCTCCCTTCCATATTTTCTCCCCTCCATATTTTCTCCCTTCCATATCCCCAACACTCCACTCTCTTTTCTTCCCCACCTCACCTTCTCTCCTTCACCTTTCCATCTTCCCTTCACTCCACCTTCCCTTCAAACCTTCTCCCAACCCCGCCCTAGTGTCTCCCTTACACCTCTCATTCGTTATTTTCTCCCCTACATCTCCCCTCTCCCCTCCCAGCCTCATTTTCTCCCCTGAATCCCTCCATCTCACTTACCCTTCACCTCTTCTTTAATATCTTCTCCCCTAACCATCCTCCTAACCTCCCCATCCCTAAGCAGTCACTCCTTGTCTTCTATTACCTGGCTCTGGTCTCCCTTTGACCCCTCAGATGCTCCCCCTAATTTCCCCTCGTTCCGTGACCGGGGTCGATTCTAAGGCTATTTTGATGCAGCAGTAAACTGTTTAGGTAAAGCCTCCCTAGCAACCATAAAACATTGCTCCCCACCACACCCCACCAAACCTCTCCACCCACCACCTCACCCCTCTGCCCCCCAAGCCTCCACCCACCACCCACCCACCCCACAAACCAACAACCAACCCCTCACCCCACCACCCACTTCTCTATGACTGAAGAAGTAGTGTGTGTGTGTGTGTGTGTGTGCGTGTGTGTGTGTGTGTGTGTGTGTGTGTGTGTGTGTGTGTGTGTGTGTGTGTGTTCGTTTTGCTTGAGGAGGGGGTCGAGTCCTGGCTCCTGGACCGTGCTACCATGCCATAGACAAATGTAATTGAACCTTCTCAGACCACTTATGGTTTAGTTTATCAGATCTCCTTCATGTATACTCGTGCACATTTTGCCTCTCCACCATACCTTTAACTTGGAACAGATCTTCTTCTCATACCTTTCTCTTTCTCTTACCAACGTTTCGCTCACTGGTAGGAGAAACGTGGCCCAAAATAAAACCTTGTATTTCTAAACCTAGCGTCAGCTCTTTGTTTCTTAAACAGTAATTATAACATTCTTTGTCACCTTAAGTCATTTAGGTGTTAACCTGCCTTGTGTGTTCTCTGCATCTTGGTACTCGCATATAGAACAGTTTGTCTCTACCGTGTTGATATCTCAGAGTATTTTTCACGTCATGGTCATGTCCCCTCTTTATTTTTCTTCCTCGGTGACATGAACTGCGACATCTTTTTGGACTCTCCTTGCAGCTAGTGTTTATCAAGACGAATCTGTTGTACCTCGGAACTTTCTCGGTCCTATGTACTGGATGCGGTATTGACACTGTTTACTGTGTTCTGGATATCGTAAGAACTCCACTCCATGTGTTCTGGATGTTGTAGGTATTCCTCTCTATGTGTTCTGGATGTTGTAGGTACTCCACTCCTGTATTCTGAATGTATCATTATTTGTGCTGGATGTAACACCAGCTGTACTCTGTAACTGGTCTATCCTATGGGATGAACAATGCCAGACTGACTATTTTCTCTGGTTCTTGCAGGGTGACCAGATCTACCTGGAGTTCATTACCTTTGTAACTTGCTCAGCTATCAAAACTTTGTGATCCAGTCCCTGGACCCATTATGTACCTCTGTAATCTTTTGACTACCGCCCACAGGATGGGTATGGGGTGACTACCGCCCACAGGATGGGTATGGGGTGACTACCGACCACAGGATGGGTATGGGGTGACTACTGCCCACAGGATGGGTATGGGGTGACTACTGCCCACAGGATGGGTATGGGGTGACTACCGCCCACAGGATGGGTATGGGGTGACTACCGCCCACAGGATGGGTATGGGGTGACTACAGACCACAGGATGGGTATGGGGTGACTACCGCCCACAGGATGGGTATGGGGTGACTACCGCCCACAGGATGGGTATGGGGTGACTACCGACCACAGGATGGGTATGGGGTGACTACTGCCCACAGGATGGGTATGGGGTGACTACCGCCCACAGGATGGGCATGAGGTAACTACAGCCCACAGGATGGGTGTGGGGTGACTACCAACCCCAGGATGGGTATGGGGTGACTACCGCCCACAGGATGGGTATGGAGTGACTACCGCCCACAGGATGGGTATGGGGTGACTACCGCCCACAGGATGGGTATGGGGTGACTACCGACCACAGGATGGGTATGGGGTGACTACCGCCCACAGGATGGGTATGGGGTGACTACCGCCCACAGGATGGGTATGAGGTAACTACCGCCCACAGGATGGGTATGGGTGACTACCGACCCCAGGATGGGTATGGGGTGACTACCGACCACAGGATGGGTATGGGGTGACTACCGACCACATGATGGGTATGGGGTGACTACCGCCCACAGGATGGGTATGGGGTGACTACCGCCCACAGGATGGGTATGAGGTGACTACCGCCCACAGGATGGGTATTTGGTGACTACCGCCCACAGGATGGGTATGGGGTGACTACCGCCCACAGGATGGGTATGGGGCGACTACCGCCCACAGGATGGGTATGGGGTGACTACCGCCCACAGGATGGGTATGTGGTGACTACCACCCACAGGATGGGTATGGGGCGACTACCGTCCACAGGATGGGTATGGGGCGACTACCGCCCACAGGATGGGTATGGGGCGACTACCGCCCACAGGATGGGTATGGGGTGACTACCGCCCACAGGATGGGTATGGGGCGACTACCGCCCACAGGATGGGTATGGGCCGACTACCGCCCACAGGATGGGTATGGGGCGACTACCGCCCACAGGATGGGTATGGGGCGACTACCGCCCACAGGATGGGTATGGGGTGACTACCGCCCACAGGATGGGTATGGGGCGACTACCGCCCACAGGATGGGTACCTGGAGGTTACCTGGAGGTTATTCCGGGGATCAACGCCCCCGCGGCCCGGTCCATGACCAGGCCTCCCGATGGATCAGGGCCTGATCAACTAGGCTGTTACTGCTGGCCGCACGCAGTCCGACGTACGAGCCACAGCCCGGCTGATCTGGCACCGACTTTAGGTATCTGTCCAGCTCTCTCTTGAAGGCAGCCAGGGGTTTATTGGCAATTCCCCTAATGCTTGATGGGAGGCTGTTGAACAGTTTTGGGCCCCGGACAATTATGGTGTTTTCTCTTAGTGTACCAATGGCGCCCCTACTTTTTATTGGCGGCATTTTGCATCGCCTGCCCAGTCTTTTACTTTCGTAGGGAGTGATTTCTGTGTGCAGATTTGGGACCATTCCTTCCAAGATTTTCCAAGTGTAGATTATGATATATCTCTCCCTCCTGCGTTCCAACGAGTACAAGTCAAGTGCTTCCAAGCGTTCCCAGTAGTTAAGGTGCTTGACAGAACTTATACGTGCAGTAAAGGATCTCTGTACACTCTCTAGATCTGCGATTTCACCTGCTTTGTATGGAGATGTTAATGTACAGCAGTATTCCAGCCTAGAGAGAACAAGTGATTTGAAAAGGATCATCATGGGCTTGGCATCTCTCGTTTTGAAAGTTCTCATTATCCATCCTATCATTTTCTTTGCACGTGCGATCGTGGCACTGTTGTGATCCTTGAAAGTGAGATCCTCAGACATTACTACTCCCAGGTCCCTTACATTATTTTTCCGCTCTATTTTTCAGTAGTATACTCTGTTCTAGTTATTATCTCCTCCAGTTTTCCATAACGGAGTAGTTGGAATTTGTCCTCATTGAACATCATATTGTTTACCGTTGCCCACTGGAAAACTTTGTTTATATCTTCTTGGAGGTTAACCGCGTCCTCAGTAGATGACAGCCTCATGCAGATCCTAGTATCATCCGCAAAGGATGATACGGTGCTGTGGTGTATATCTCTGTTTATGTCTGATATGAGGATAAGGAATAAGATGGGGGCGAGTACTGTGCCTTGTGGAACAGAGCTCTTCACTATGGCAGCCTCCGATTTAACTCTGTTGACCACTACTCTTTGTGTTCGATTTGTTAGGAAGTTGAAGATCCATCTCTCCACTTTCCCAGTTATTCCTTTAGCACGTATTTTATGGGCTATTACGCCATGATCGCATTTGTCAAATGCTTTTGCAAAGTCTGTGTATATTACATCTGCATTCTGATTTTCTTCCAGTGCATCCAAGGCCATGTCATAGTGATCCATTAGTTGTGAGAGGCAGGAGCGACCTGCCCTGAACCCATGTTGCCCTGGATTGTGCAGATTTTGGGAATCCAGGTGATTTGCAATCCTGCTTCTTAGCACTCTTTCAAAGATTTTTATGATGTGGGACGTCAGAGCTATTGGTCTATAGTTCTTAGCTAATGCTTTGCTGCCACCTTTATGGAGTGGGGCTATGGGTATGGGTGCATAATAAACATATTAAATTAAAACTAACTTCTTGCAGGCTATTTTTTCAATCTTTAAAAAAAAGACAAGTTGCAGAACCAAGCTTTACCTGGGACAACGTTTTGCTCTGTGTAGAGCTTTATAAGGTTATGACTTGACTGAGCTGTATCGTGAGGTTTATCGTTAGGCCTCTTTCATTCCTCGAATTCTCTCCCGTTAAACCAGCACACTATTGCCAGGCTCCTTCGCCTAAGTTGGCAACATTATCAACTGGGTTTTTCAAGGACTGAGCCAGACCATCTTTTAATGGAAATTAAAAGAAAATGTGACGAACATATTAATGAAGAGGAACACCAGGAACATAACTTTGCTCCTGTAGCTGAAAATAGCCACCTACCTGGTGTCTACTTAAGACTTGAGGTGCTTCCTTATGTACCTAAGGTTACATTGGATACTGATGAAGGAAGTTGAAGTCCTAAGGAAGCCACTTGATGTTGAAATATAGTTAATTTGTGTATGCCACTAAACAAGAATTGTCTACTTCACCACAGACAAACAAAAACATGTAACAGGCAAAAGAGGCATCCGTTCTCCCTTCAATTACCCCCTACTTTTCCCTCTTCTTTCTCCCCTCACTATCACCCTCTACACTACCTCCTCACTCCTTGCTGACACCTTCACTCGTCTCTCAAAATACCGAAATAAAAATAAGTCCCTTAGACGGAAAAAATGTATATATAAATTTACGAGTAAATCCTTTTGTTGTCACAAGGGAAGTTTTGCTTCTCTCTCATCTGATCTTCTCGTCACGATGTTACGTAGGAGCTGTGACGCTCATTTGCCAGACGTTTGGAGACGCATTGTGTTTTTATGCTGGTGCAATGAACCGTCGACCACCGCCATTACACAGACATTTTTCAAAGTCAATGTGTGATAATTTTTTTTTTCTATCGTTTCGTTCCTTCCCTTCCACGACTTTAATATTCCTTACGTGCGTGCGCACACTTTCAAACTGGAGGGCGCACACTCACACTCAAACATGAACACACGCAAGCTCGCGCGCACACACACACACATACGCAAGCGCGCACACACACACGCAAGCGCACACACACACACATACGCAAGCGCACACACACACACACACGCAAGCGCACGCACACACACACACACACACACACACACACACACACACACACACACACACACACACACACACACACACACACACACACACACACACACACGCAAGCGCACACACACGCAAGCGCACACACACACACACACACACACACA
Source organism: Cherax quadricarinatus (assembly GCF_038502225.1). Taxonomy (NCBI): domain Eukaryota; kingdom Metazoa; phylum Arthropoda; class Malacostraca; order Decapoda; family Parastacidae; genus Cherax; species Cherax quadricarinatus. Next base: position 26,740,483 of record NC_091300.1, on the reverse strand, counting down.
CACACACACACACACACACACACACACACACACACACACACACACACACACACACACACACACACACGTTCCAGAGATGGGACACAGGGACAAGGGGTCACAACTAGAAGCTGAAGACTCAGACGAGTCACAGGGACGTTAGGAAGTATTTCTTCAGTCATAGAGTTGTCAGCAAGTGGAATAGCCAAGCAAGTGAAGTAGTGGAGGCAGGAACCATACATAGTTTTAAGAAGAGGTATGACAAAGCTCAGGAAGCAGAGAGAGGACCCAGTAGCGATCAGTGAAGAGGCGGGGCCAGGAGCTGAGTCTCGACCCCTGCAACCACAATTAGGTTAGTACAATTAGGTGAGTACACACACACACACACACACACACACACACACACACACACACACACACACACACACACACACACACACACACACACACACACACACACACACACACACAAACACACACACACACACATACACACACATACACACACACGCACACACACACACACACACACACACACACACACACACACACACACACACACACACACACACACACACACACACAGGAGGGTCAGGGGAGACATGATAACGACATATAAAATACTGCGCGGAATAGACGAGGTGGACAAAGACGGGATGTTCCAGAGATGGGACTCAGACACAAGAGGTCACAATTGGAAGTTGAAGACTCATATGAATCAAAGGGATGTTAGGAAGTATTTCTTCAGTCATAGAGTAGTCAGGCCATGGAATAGCCTAGAAAGTGATGTGGTGGAGGCAGGAACCATACATAGTTTTAAGGCGAGGTATGATAGAGCTCACGGGGCAGGGAGAGAGAGGACCTAGTAGCAATCAGCGAAGAGGCGGGGCCAGGAGCTGTGACTCGACCCCTGCAACCTCAAATAGGTGAGTACAAATAGGTGAGTACACACACACACACACACACACACACACACACACACACGCACGCACGCACGCACGCACACACACACTCACACACACACACACACGCACACACACACACAAACAAACACACACACTCACACACACACACACACACACACACACACACACACACACACACACACACCCACACACACACACACACACGCGCGCGCGCGCGCGCACACGGGGCCAGGAGCTGTGATTCGACCCCTGCAACCACATATCTACCTATAGTCTACATGGAGGGTATTCCGGGGATCAACTCCCCCACGGCCCGGTCCACGACCAGGCTTCCCAGTGGATCGGGGCCTGATTAACCAGGCTGTTACTGCTGGCTGATCCAGCACTGACTTTAAGTATCTGTCCAGCTCCTTCTTGAAGGCAGCCAGGGACCTATTGGTAATTCACCTTATGCATGGTGGGAGGCTGTTGAACAGTTTTGGGCCCCAGACACTTAAGGAGTTTTCTCTTAGTGTACCAATGGCGCCCCTACTTTTCACTGGAGGTATTTTGCACCGTCTGCCCAATCTTTTACTTTCGTAGGGAGTGATTTCTGTGTGCAGATTCGGGACCATTCCTTCTAGGATTTTCCAAGTGTAGATTATGATATATCTCTCCCTCCTGCGTTCCAGCGAATGCAAGTCAAGTGCTTCCAAGCATTCCCAGTAGTTGAGCGCACAGAGCACAACAAATGCTGGGGCGAGCGTAGAAATCAAGAAAAAACTGGCCAAATTTCTCCATAAAGTGTCAGATGAACCAGGCTGTGATGGGTATGTGGGCCAGCGAGCCACCAGCAGCAACAGCCTGCTTGACCAGGCAAGCACCGGCGCAGGGCCGGTCCCAAGGAGTAGAAACATTCTCAAAACTCATCAAAAGGATATCAAAATATATACTGATATTTCTCAGTCATGCATTTTTTTTTTCCAAGTTTAGAGGTCTTAATTCTAGACCGGGACGAGAGGGCGTTGATCCCCGGAAGCCATAGGCAGGTATAATAAATATTAATAGTTCCTACTGCCTCTCCCAGTAACAACATCGTGGCCTGACACCCCGTTCCTACTGCCTCTCCCAGTAACAACATCGTGGCCTGACACCCCGTTCCTACTACCTCTCCCAGTAACAACATCGTGGCCTGACACCCCGTTCCTACTGCCTCTCCCAGTAACAACATCGTGGCCTGACACCCCGTTCCTACTGCCTCTCCCAGTAACAACATCGTGGCCTGACACCCCGTTCCTACTACCTCTCCCAGTAACAACATCGTGGCCTGACACCCCGTTCCTACTGCCTCTCCCAGTAACAGCATCGTGGCCTGACACCCCGTCCCTTCTGCCTCTCCCAATAACAACATTGTGACATGACACCCAGTTCCTACTGCCTCTCCCAGTAACAACATTGTGACCTGACACCCCGTTCCTACTGCCTCTCCCAGTAAAAACATTGTGACCTGACACCCCGTTCCTACTGCCTCTCCCAGTAATAACATTGTGACCTGACACCCCATTCCTACTGCCTCTCCCAGTAACAACATTGTGACCTGACACCCCGTTCCTACTGCCTCTCGCAGTAACAACATTGTAATCTGACACCCCGTTCCTACTGCCTCTCCCAGTAACAACATTGTAATCTGACACCCCGTTCCTACTGCCTCTCTCAGTAACAACATCACGACCTGACACCCCGTTCCCACAGCCTCTCCCCAGTAACAACATCGTGGCCTGACACACCATTCCCACTGCCTCTCCCAGTGACAACATCACGACCTGACACCCCCATTCCTACTGCCTCTCCCAGTAACAATATCACGACCTGACACCCCCCTCCCTTTTACCTCTCCCAGTGAGAACATCACGGCCTGACACCCCGTTCCTACTGCCTCTCCCAGTAACAACATCGTGGCCTGACACACCGTTCCTACTGCCTCTCCCAGTAACAACATCGTGGCCTGACACCCCGTTCCTACTGCCTCTCCCAGTAACAACATCGTGGCCTGACACCCCGTTCCTACTGCCTCTCCCAGTAACAACATCGTGGCCTGACACCCCGTTCCTACTGCCTCTCCCAGTAACAACATCGTGGCCTGACACACCGTTCCTACTGCCTCTCCCAGTAACAACATCGTGGCCTGACACACCGTTCCTACTGCCTCTCCCAGTAACAACATCGTGGCCTGACACACCGTTCCTACTGCCTCTCCCAGTAACAACATTGTGACCTGACACACCGTTCCCACTGCCTCTCCCAGTAACAACATTGTGACCTGACACACCGTTCCCACTGCCTCTCCCAGTAACAACATTGTGACCTGACACACTGTTCCCACTGCCTCCCAGTAACAACATTGTGACCTGACACACCGTTCCCTGCCTCCTCCCAGTAACAACATTGTGACCTGACACACCGTTCCCACTGCCTCTCACAGTAACAACATTGTGACCTGACACACGTTCCCACTGCCTCCCAGTAACAACATTGTGACCTGACACACCATTCCCTGCCTCCTCCCAGTAACAACATTGTGACCTGACACACCGTTCCCACTGCCTCTCCCAGTAACAACATTGTGACCTGACACACCGTTCCCACTGCCTCTCCCAGTAACAACATTGTGACCTGACACACCGTTCCCACTGCCTCTCCCAGTAACAACATTGTGACCTGACACACCGTTCCCACTGCCTCTCCCAGTAACAACATTGTGACCTGACACACCGTTCCCACTGCCTCTCCCAGTAACAACATTGTGACCTGACACACCGTACCAACTGCCTCTCCCAGTAACAACATTGTGACCTGACACACCGTTCCCACTGCCTCTCCCAGTAACAACATCGTGGCCTGACACACCGTTCCTACTGCCTCTCCCAGTAACAACATCGTGGCCTGACACACCGTTCCCACTGCCTCTCCCAGTAACAACATTGTGACCTGACACACCGTCCCTACTGCCTCTCCCAGTAACAACATTGTGACCTGACACACCGTTCCCACTGCCTCTCCCAGTAACAACATTGTGACCTGACACACCGTCCCTACTGCCTCTCCCAGTAACAACATTGTGACCTGACACACCGTCCCTACTGCCTCTCCCAGTAACAACATCGTGGCCTGACACACCGTTCCCACTGCCTCTCCCAGTAACAACATCGTGGCCTGACACACCGTTCCCACTGCCTCTCCCAGTAACAACATTGTGACCTGACACACCGTTCCCACTGCCTCTCCCAGTAACAACATTGTGACCTGACACACCGTCCCTACTGCCTCTCCCAGTAACAACATTGTGACATGACACACCGTCCCTACTGCCTCTCCCAGTAACAACATCGTGGCCTGACACACCGTTCCCACTGCCTCTCCCAGTAACAACATTGTGACCTGACACACCGTTCCTACTGCCTCTCCCAGTAACAACATCGTGGCCTGACACACCGTCCCTACTGCCTCTCCCAGTAACAACTTGTTACTGGGAGAGGCGTTCTATGTAGATGTTGTTACGAACAATATCTACACGTCTCAGCTCTCCTGTACATTTTCTGTGGAATAAACTTGAGTAATTTTGGGATAACTTGTAAAATTTTTATCCCTTATTTTTCTCTCTCTCTCTCCCTCCATAAACTCATCCGTTCTTCTTTCTCTCCTTCGTAAACTCTTGTACTTATTCTTTAGTTCGCAGATTTCTCTCGCTGGTTTTTTTTTTCTTTAGAGATTTTGTTTTACTTATTTTCTCCTCAAGCTCCTTTTACCTTAATTTCTTTTACTTATACTTTTCTTACTCTATTCCCAAGTTTCTTATTCTTTCTTTTATCTTGCTTTAACTATGTCCCTTAATCTTCCTCTTATTTCTTCCTACGTCTTCATAGTCTTTCTTCCTTCTCCTCATCATCTCTTCCTAATAATTCTCTTCATCTACATTTTCCCCTCCTCCTCCTCCTCCGCTTCATCCTACTTCTTATCCTTCTTCTTATCCTTCTTCTTATCCTCCTGTTCTTCTCTCTTCCTAATTTTACTCTCGTTCTTCATTTTCCTCATGTTCCTTCTCTCCCTCTTCCTCCCCATTTCTCCGGAATCTTATTTTTACTCTTTTTCTTTCCTCCTCCTTCTCCTGTTCCTCTTAACCTCGTTTTCTTTCAAATCTTCGTTTTCTTTCCATTTTCCTCTTTCGTAATTTTTTCCCTTCTATCTCTTACGCCTTCTCCACCTCCCTTCCCGCTCTCATGTCTCTTCCACACCTCCATATCTTCCACATCCATCTCCTTTGTTTCTCCTCTCATAAAGAGCAGTGGTCGACAGAGTTAAATCGGAGGCTGCCATAGTGAAGAGTTCTGTTCCACAAGGCACAGTACTCGCCCCCATCTTATTCCTCATCCTCATATCAAACATAGACAGAGATATACAACACAGGGTGAAATTCCACAGTCACTTAAAACAACAGATATAGCCCCGCTCCATAAAGGTGGCAGCAAAGCATTAGCTAAGAACTATAGACCAATAGCTCTGACGTCCCACATCATAAAAATCTTTGAAAGAGTGCTAAGAAGCAGGATTGCAAATCACCTGGATTCCCAAAATCTGCACAATCCAGGGCAACATGGGTTCAGGGCAGGTCGCTCCTGCCTCTCACAACTACTGGATCACTATGACATGGCCTTGGATGCACTGGAAGAAAATCAGAATGCAGATGTAATATACAGACTTTGCAAAAAACATTTGACAAATGCGATCATGGCGTAATAGCCCATAAAATACGTGCTAAAGGAATAACTGGGAAAGTGGGGAGATGGATCTTCAACTTCCTAACAAATCGAACACAAAGAGTAGTGGTCAACAGAGTTAAATCGGAGGCTGCCATAGTGAAGAGCTCTGTTCCACAAGGCACAGTACTCGCCCCCATCTTATTCCTTATCCTCATATCAGACAAAAACAGAGATATACACCACAGCACCGTATCATCCTTTGCGGATGATACTAGGATCTCCATGAGGCTGTCATCTGCTGAGGATGCGGTTAACCTCCAAGAAGATATAAACAAAGTTTTCCAGTGGGCAACGGTAAACAATATGATGTTCAATGAGGACAAATTCCAACTACTATGGAAAACTGGAGGAGATAATAACTAGAACAGAGTATACTACTGACTCCGGCCATACAATAGAGCGGAAAATAATGTAAGGGACCTGGGAGTAGTAATGTCTGAGGATCTCACTTTCAAGGATCACAACAGTGCCACGATCGCACGTGCAAAGAAAATGATAGGATGGATAATGAGAACTTTCAAAACGAGAGATGCCAAGCCCATGATGATCCTTTTCAAATCACTTGTTCTCTCTAGGCTGGAATACTGCTGTACATTAACATCTCCATACAAAGCAGGTGAAATCGCAGATCTAGAGAGTGTACGAGATCCTTTACTGCACGTATAAGTTCTGTCAAGCACCTTAACTACTGGGAACGCTTGAAAGCACTTGCTTAGTACTCGTTGGAACGCAGGAGGGAGAGATAGATCATAATCTACACTTGGAAAATCTTGGAAGGAATGGTCCCAAATCTGCACACAGAAATCACTCCCTACGAAAGTAAAAGACTGGGCAGGCGATGCAAAATGCCGCCAATAAAAGTAGGGGCGCCATTGGTACACTAAGAGAAAACACCATAAGTGTCCGGGGCCCAAAACTGTTCAACAGCCTCCCATCAAGCATTAGGGGAATTGCCAATAAACCCCTGGCTGCCTTCAAGAGAGAGCTGGACAGATACCTAAAGTCAGTGCCGGATCAGCCGGGCTGTGGCTCGTACGTCGGACTGCGTGCGGCCAGCAGTAACAGCCTAGTTGATCAGGCCCTGATCCATCGGGAAGCCTGGTCGTGGACCGGGCCGCGGGGGCGTTGATCCCCGGAATAACCTCCAGGTAACCTCCAGGTAGCACCGTATCTTCCTTTGCGGATGACACTAGGATCTGCATGAGGCTGTCATCTGCTGAGGACGCGGTTAACCTCCAAGAAGATATAAACAAAGTTTTCCAGTGGGCAACGGTAAACAATATGATGTTCAATGAGGACAAATTCCAACTACTCCGTTATGGAAAACTGGAGGAGATAATAACTAGAACAGAGTATACTACAAACTCTGGCCATACAATAGAGCGGAAAAATAATGTAAGGGACCTGGGAGTAGTAATGTCTGAGGATCTCACTTTCAAGGATCACAACAGTGCCACGATCGCAAGTGCAAACAAAATGATAGGATGAATAACGAGAAAGTTCAGAACGAGAGATGCCAAGCTAATGATGATCCTTTTCAAATCACTTGTTTTCTCTAGGCTGGAATACTGCTGTACATTAACATCTCCTTTCAAAGCAGGTGAAATTGCAGATCTAGAGAGTGTACAGAGATTCTTTACTGCACGTATAAGTTCTGTCAAGCACCTTAACTACTGGGAACACTTGAAAACACTTGACTTGTACTCGATGGAACGCAGGAGGGAGAGATATATCATAATCTACACTTGGAAAATCCTGGAAGGAATGGTCCCAAATCTGCACACAGAAATCACTCCCTACGAAAGTAAAAGATTGGGTAGGCGATGCAAAATGCCCCCAATTAAAAGTAGGGGCGCAATTGGTACACTAAAGGAAAACACCATAAGTGTCCGGAGCCCAAGACTGTTCAACAGCCTCCCATCAAGCATTAGAGGAATTGCCAATAAGCCCCTGGCTGCCTTCAAGAGAGAGCTGGACAGATACCTAAAGTCAGTGCCGGATCAGCCGGGCTGTGGCTCTTACGTTGGACTGCGTGCGGCCACCAGTAACAGCATGGTTGATCAGGCCCTGATCCACCGGGAGGCCTGGTCATGGACCGGGCCGGAATAACCGGACCGGAATAACCTCCAGGTAACCTCCAGGTAATCTTCCACGTTCTCTCCCTCATCTTTCACTCCCGAGTTTTCTCCCTAATCCTCTCTTTCCCACCTTTCCTTCATCTGATCCTCTCTGTCTGTGTCTGTCTGTCTGTCTGTCTGTCTGTCTGTCTCTCTCTCTCTCTCTCTCTCTCTCTCTCTCTCTCTCTCTCTCTCTCTCTCTCTCTCTCTCTCTCTCTCTCTCTCTCTCATGGCATTGGGGGAAGGGTGCTCTCGTGGATCGAATCATGGCTCACAGACAGGAAGCAAAGAGTGTCCATAAATGGGGTTAAATCCGAGTGGGGATCAGTAACAAGTGGCGTTCCACAGGGATCAGTCTTGGGCCCGTTGTTGTTTATAATATATATCAATGATCTTGATGAAGGAATTACTAGTGATATGAGCAAATTCGCCGATGACACGAAGATAGGTAGGATAATTGATTCAAACGTAGATGTTAGTGAACTTCAGGAGGATTTAGACAAACTCTCTCTTTGGTCAGAAAAGTGGCAGATGCAGTTCAATGTAGATAAATGCAAGGTTCTGAAGCTCGGGAGTGTCCATAACCTAGCACTTATAAGTTAAATAATGTAGAACTTAACCATACAGATTGCGAAAAGGACTTTTGGGGTTATGGTAAGCAGCAACCTTAAACCAAGACAGCAATGCCTAAGCGTACGTAATAAGGCAAATAGATTACTGGGATTTATATCAAGAAGTGTAAGCAACAGAAGTCCAGAGGTCATACTGCAGCTTTATACATCATTAGTAAGGCCTCACCTAGATTATGCAGTTCAATTCTGGTCTCCATATTACAGAATGGACATAAATTCGTTAGAAAACATTCAGCGTAGGATGACTAAATTAATACATAGCATTAGAAATCTTCCTTATGAAGAAAGATTGAAGACTCTTAAGTTACATTCACTTGTTAGACGAAGAATGAGGGGAGACCTGATCGAAGTGTATAAGTGGAAGATAGGTATTAATAAAGGAGATATTAACAAGGTCTTGAGAATATCTCTCCAAGAGAGAACCCGCAGTAATGGATTTAAATTGGATAAGTTTAGATTTAGAAAGGACATAGGAAAGTATTGGTTTGGAAATAGGGTAGTAGATGAGTGGAACAGTCTACCTAGTTGGGTTATTGAGGCTAGGACTTTGGGTAGTTTCAAATTTAGGTTGGATAAATACATGAGTGGGATGGGTTGGATTTGAGTGGGACTTGCACATCAGAACTTATTTCTTGGGTAGCATTGAAAATTGGGTAGGTCAAATGTTTGTTAGTGGGATGAATTGTAAAGGACCTGCCTAGTATGGGCCAACAGGCCTGCTGCAGTGTTCCTCCTTTCTTATGTTATGTTCTTATGTTCTATGTTCTCTCTCTCTCTCTCTCTCTCTCTACTCTCTCTCTCTCTCTCTCTCTCTCTCTCTCTCTCTCTCTCTCTCTCTCTCTCTCTCTCACTCTCTGTTTGTCTCTGTCTGTCTATCTGTCTGTCTGTCTGTCTGTCTGTCTGTCTGTCTCTCTCTCTCTCTCTCTCTCTCTCTCTCTCTCTCTCTCTCTCTCTCTCTCTCTCTCTCTCTCTCTCTCTCTCTCTCTCTCTCTCTCTCTCTCTCTCTCTCTCTCTCTCTCTCTCTCTCTCTCTCTCTCTCTCTCTCTCATCTCTCATCTCTCCCTCATTACTCATATTCTTCTTCTCCCCCTTACCTCTTAATCAAGGCAAGATGTCACCTTGTGTCCCCCGTGACCACAAGGACCACAGTGACGATAGAACTAGGGGGACCACAAGACCACAGGGACCACAAGAACCACAGAGTCCACAGTGACTACAGCGACCACAGTGAGCACAGGGACCACAGGGACTACAGTGACCACGGCGACCACAGAGACCACAGCGACCACAGCGACCATAGGACTACAATGACCGCAGCGACCACAGCGACCACAGGGACCACGGGGACCACAGAGACTACCACTAACGAAGAACAAACACGAACAGAATTCACTACAGTTTAATCTGATGCCAATTTTCCTAACCCACCCACCACTGATGACTACCACTCACCTGAGTAGGCAGAGAGAGAGAGAGAGAGAGAGAGAGAGAGAGAGAGAGAGAGAGAGAGAGAGAGAGAGAGAGAGAGAGAGAGAGAGACAGAGAGACAGAGAGAGAATATGAGAGAGAGAATGAGAGACTACCTCTCTCTCTCTCCCTCTCATTCCACTTAATCCAGCCCCACTCTCTGATCACCACTCTCTTTCACTCCCACTCACTCTTTCCCTCTCCACTTGCCGTCTCTCACCCAATCTCTTGTCCCCTCCCCTATGTCTCTCTCTCTCTTCTCCCCCTTTCTCTTCTCTTCCCCTCTTCCTGCCCCTTTAAGGGGATCCTTATCAATATAGAGAACACGTAGAGCTGCCTTATGCTACACTGAACCCCCTCATCAGCAGCAAGACAGTGCCAAGTGTCAGGTCACCACAAGGTCTTTCCTCCCACACCTCCACCTGTTGATGCTTAACCATCGTGATGTTTGCTGCTGGGATCGTTGTGGAGCCGTATGCGGCCTCATCCCTGCGGTCTCTCGTGAATTTGATTTTGAGAGTCTGTTTTGAGTGCGAAGTCTCTGATTTTTATCATTATGTTTTTATTAGGATTTTTTTATGGCATAGATGAATTCTTTTACTCAAAATATTTAGATTTTGTGTTTGAAAAACGTGAAAACTATCTATTATATATATATATATATATATATATATATATATATATATATATATATATATATATATATATATATATATATATATATATATATATATATATATATATATATATATATATATATATTTGTGTATGTGTGTGATTGCTCGCAACATTCAACACAGAGTGTTATTTCTGACTTATTTCTTAGGATGCACCGAGAGTGCGACTCAGTGTTCTTTAAACAAGAGACTGAGGACATTTATGATGTATTTTTCTAAGTTAGGTAACAATTAAAATGTTTGTAGCTTCTGCTTGCTTCTCTTCCGGCTGTAACTTTTGATTGGATGAGGACAGAGAAAAATCTGTTGATAGTGAGTTATTCTTATTTATCACAAGTCCAACGATAATTGAATTCTATTTTCCCTTCCTCAGCTCTTTCCTCATCTTCCGTTCCTCAATCGCTCCATCCCTTAATTCCCTCTCTTTCACTCCCCCTTCTTACATCTCCCCTCCCTCATCCCTCCTTCCTCATCTCCCGTACGTCTTTGATGCTGAGTCCCGTCAAGCGTGAAGAATTACCTGCAAGTTTGATGAGGTTGACTTTTTATCCGTGATTACTGGCTGCCTAGTATTTTTTCAGTGCTCTAATTTCGTGTGTGTCATTTAACGCAAAGAGTATCGGAGGCTCGATCCGCTGTCCACTAAGTGCAAGACAGCTGCACTACGAAATTGTATTCGCCTTGTTCACTGACTGCAGATTTTAACCAAAAGTGTTCTGTGGGTTTTTAATGGGCGACTTATATTGGGTTTTAAAGGGTGGACTCTGTGGTTTATTTTAATGAATGGGTTCTGTGAGGGTTTTATATTGGTTTTTAATGGGTGGACTCAGGTTTATTTAATGGATGGGTTCTGTGAGGGTTTTATATTGGTTTTTAATGGGTGGACTCAGGTTTATTTAATGGATGGGTTCTGTGAGGGTTTAATCGATGGTCTTTTCCTTGGATCTTTAACAGGTGGTATGTATGGATTTTTTTATTTTTTTTTTTTGAGGGGGGGCGGTTTCATGAGTGAGTTCAAGGTCTTTTGTTGATTTTTAAGTATGTCGATACTTCTGTGGATTTTTAATGGGTGAGTTCTAAGGATTACTAATGGTTGAGTTCTCCTGGGTTGGAGGACTTGTAAATTGGGAGAGTGAAGTTCATCACTGGGGATCATGATCAAACTCATTTCGGAATTTCTTCTTCATATTCCCGATATTTTGAGAAATAAACCGAAATGAAAAAAAAAGTCGATTTTTTTTTTATGCCAAATCTTTTTTTTTTTTTTTCGAAAGCCATTTTTTCGTTAATATTTAATATTGGTCTTTGATCAGATTTTTTGTTTACATAGTTCTTTTGACACATAAAGAACTGATGGATTATTAGGATTATCATTAATTTTTGTCACGGTCATCACAGTTATGATCATCGTGTGGGTCATTCAGTGCATGGAGAGGTGGAGGTTCGATCCTCCGTTAATTGGTGCTACACACGCACCAGGCTTCCAGAAGGATATTCACTATATTCAGATATTAAACCACTCGAGAAAATTATTAAATTTTCATTTGTGTGTGTGTGTGTGTGTGTGTGTGTGTGTGTGTGTGTGTGTGTGTGTGTGTGTGTGAGTGAATGAATGTATAGGAGACCCTTTTCATAACATATCGGTCGTCTCCCACCAGGGTAGGACGACCCAAAAAAGAAGAAACACTTCACCATCACTCTATCACAGTCTTGCCAGAGCCGCGCCGACATTATAGCTCAGATGTCCCTCCAGCGGCGTCTGAGCTGGGATGAAAAATATATATATATTGGCAGATTTTAAAGATAATTCAGATTACTGGGATACTGACCTCTGTACAGTAAGAGGAATAGGTTTTTTTTTATAATATTTAAAAAATGGAAAGCCAGATTTTTTTTAGCTAGAAGTTAAAGATTTTTAGCGAATTAAAATTAATGAAAAAAAAAGAAACTGTGAAATTTTCATCATTGAGACATAAAGAGCAAGAGAAAATATGCTCATGAGTGAAAAAATAAAACAAGGAACATTTTCAGAGATAAAAATCCTTGTGAAGAGATGAGATGAGGAGGAGGAGGAGGAGGAGGAGGGCGAGTGGAACCACTTTCCATCAGCCGAGATAATAACCTGCACCAGGGAACAGTGACCAATTTCTGCGTCTGTCGTGTGTGTGTGTGTGTGTGTGTGTGTGTGTGTGTGTGTGTGTGTGTGTGTGTGTGTGTGTGTGTGTGTGTGGCGGAAAGTCTACCTGGCATGGCCCTCAGAGAGAAAGTGTATTGCTGAATCTGTAAAAAATAAAAAAAAATCAATATATACTATAACGTATATCAGTATAGTTATGTGAGGCCTGACCCCTGAATCTGAATATTTCAGCCAAGAGGAGGCAGTGGAAGATGTCATATCTGAGATGAGTGTGTCGTGTGAATTTATGCAAGCAATGAATAAATAACTTGACATGTGTAATTTAAAAAAGTTGAAAAGATTGTTGAGATGAATTGGTCAAGTAAGGAACAAGATACCTTATTGATGAGTTGCAAGGATGGGGTGAGGCAGGTAGCAGGAGACAGTATCATTTGTGTTGCAAACAATGCCTGTGCGACGCCAGCCTGATTGATCATTCAGTCAGCGAAGAAGTCAGGCCTTAGGCCTGTTAGAAAAGTCTCGAAATCTACTATAGGCACGGCCAGAAGTTTGACAAAGGTACGGACATGAGAGAATTTCAATTGCAACTCTAGCAATAGACTCGGTTCTAATGGGGTCACTCCGGACTTGTTCAGAATGTTGAGCGCTCTAGTTCTAACAGCCACTTCTAGCTCGCTAGCATGTCCTCATGCCGTATATAACGAGCATCATGTCAGCGAATTAGTCACGATGTATCCCTCTCCGGCAACATCACCTCTGTGTTGCTGTTTATGTAATGTGGTTATTGTTGATATTTATTCGTCATAGAAAAGCAGCTGACGGGGTCTAAGATGAAATTATCACCAGCCAAGAGACCTGGTCTGGGACCGGGCCGCTGGGGCGGTGACCCCTGGAACTGACTACAGATTAATCTTGTATGTATGAAGACAAAGCCACGTGTCGCAGAATCAGCTGTTAATGACACGTTTCGGTTTGTGTCAAGCTTTAACTACCACGGGTGTACCCGGAGGGTGTACCGGGGGTCAACGCTCCCGTGGCCCGGTCCTTGACCAGATCTCCGGTGGATCAGGGCCTGATCAACCAATTTATCAACAGATGATCTTGAAAAAACTCTACATTGATGGGAAACATTTCCCCAAACAGAAGCTCGTTCTTCACCAGTGTGTGTGTGTACTCACCTAGTTGTACTCACCTAGTTGTACTCACCTAGTTGAGGTTGCAGGGGTCGAGTCCAAGCTCCTGGCCCCGCCTCTTCACTGGTCGCTACTAGGTCACTCTCCCTGAACCTTCAGCTTTATCATACCTCTGCTTAAAGCTACGTATGGATCCTGCCTCCACTACATCGCTTCCCAAACTATTCCACTTCCTGACTACTCTGTGGCTGAAGAAATACTTCCTAACATCCCTGTGATTCATCTGTGTCTTCAACTTTGAACTGTGTCCCCTTGTTGCTGTGTCCCATCTCTGGAACATCCTGTCTTTGTCCATCTTGTCAATTCCTCTCAGTATTTTGTATGTCGTTATCATGTCCCCCCTATCTCTCCTGTCCTCCAGTGTCGTCAGGTTGATTTCTCTTAACCTCTCCTAGTAGGACATACCTCTTAGCTCTGGGACTAGTCTTGTTGCAAAGCTTTGCACTTTCTCTAGTTTCTTTACGTGCTTGGCTAGGTGTGGGTTCCAAACTGGTGCCGCATACTCCAATATGGGCCTAACGTACACGGTGTGTGTGTGTGTGTGTGTGTGTGTGTGTGTGTGTGTGTGTGTGTGTGTGTGTGTGTGTATATGTGTGTGTGTGTGTGTGTGTGTGTGTGTGTGTGTGTGTGTGTGTGTGTGTGTGTGTGTGTGTGTGTGTGTGTGTACTTACCTAATTGTACTCACCTATTTGTGGTTGCAGGGGTCGAGACTCCTGGCCCCGCCTCTACACTGAGTGCTACTAGGTTCTCTCTTTCCCTGCTCCATGAGCTTTATCATACCTCATCTTAAAGCAATGTGTGGTTCCTGCCTCCACTATCTCACGTGCTAGGCTATTCCACTTCCTGACTACTCTATGACTGAAGAAATACTTCCTAACATCCCTCTGACTCATCTGGGTCTTCAACTTCCAATTGTTACCCTTTGTTTCTGTGTCCCCTCTCTGGAACATCCTGTCTCTGTCCACCTTGTCTATTCCACGCAGTATTTTGTATGTTGTTATCATGTCTCCCCTGACCCTCCTGTCCTCCAGTGTCGTCAGGCCGATTTCCCTAAATCTTTCTTCATAGGACATTCCCCTTCGCTCTGGAACTAACCTTGTCGCAAACCTTTGCACTTTCTCTAATTTCTTGACATGCTTGATCAAGTGTGGGTTCCAAACAGGTGCTGCATACTCCAGTATGGGCCTGACGTACACGGTGTACAGTGTCTTGAACGATTCCTTGCTAAGGTATCGGAACGCTGTTCTTAGGTTTGCCAGGTGTGTGTGTGTGTGTGTGTGTGTGTGTGTGTGTGTGTGTGTGTGTGTGTGTGTGTGTGTGTGTGTCTTGATGACGCGGATTGTAATCATATGACCCTCGCGGGTATATGTGCTTAGTCTAACATGAACTCAAATTAAGTCATAAAATAAACGACTGTCAGTGAATAAACGGAGAAATGGACGGGAGGCTCGAACCCTGGTCCCAAAATTGTCAGGTTTGTCGCTCTACCTACTCGGCTACCGAGCTGCTAATAGGGAGGTTACCTGGAGGTTACCTGGAGGTTATTCCGGGAATCAACGCCCCCGCGGCCCGGTCCACGACCAGGCCTCCCGATGGATCAGGGCCTGATCAACTAGGCTGTTACTGCTGGCCGCACGCAGTCCGACGTACGAGCCACAGCCCGGCTGATCCGGCACTGACTTTAGGTATCTGTCCAGCTCTCTCTTGAAGGCAGCCAGGGGTTTATTGGCAATTCCCCTAATGCTTGATTTGAGGCTGTTGAACAGTCTTGGGCCCCAGACACTTACGGTGTTTTCTCTTAGTGTACCAATGGCGCCCCTACTTTTTATTGGCTGCATTTTGCATCGCCTGCCCAGTCTTTTACTTTCGTAGGAAGTGATTTCTGTGTGCAGATTTGGGACCATTCCTTCCAAGATTTTCCAAGGGAAAATTCGAAACTATTACTTTCTGTACTATATTCTGTCAGAGGCACAAGTTGTAACCCAAATGAGCTCCTCCCTTCTGCTCAAAAGCTTCAGCAGTAATTCTATTCTTATCTCCCTCAAGGTCATATTTAATTTTGCATGTTTCAGTTACACAGAAAATGACGCGCAAGAGCGTCTTACTAAACTGACTTTGGACCGCTGGGTTATATACACACACATATATATATATATATATATATATATATATATATATATATATATATATATATATATATATATATATATATATATATATATATATATATATGTCGTGCCGAATATGTAAAACTGGTCAATTAGAAAGAACTCATTTAAAATTAAGTCCTTTTTTGAAATTTTCTCTTATACGTTTAAAGATATATTTTTTTCATTAGTGTTAATGTAAAAATTTTTAATTTTGCACCAAAAGAATCTTAGAAAACTTACCTAACCTTATTATAACAAGAACAATTTATTTTAGCCTAACCCAACTAAATATATTTTAAATTTGTTTACAGTAATTTAATACTGAACAAATACAGTGAAACATATTTTTCTCGTTAGGTATAGAATGATTTTGGCGAAATTATTGCATACACAAATTTTCACTTGTCCTATATGGCAAGATGAACGTTACTATTTAAGCCAAGACAGCAAGTTCTGCCTATTCGGCACGACATATATATATATATATATATATATATATATGTATATATATATATATATATATATATATATATATATATATATATATATATATATATATATATATAATATATATATATATATATACATATATATATATATATATATGTATATATATATATATATATATATATATATATGTATATATATATATATAATATATATATATATATATATATATATATATATATATATATAATATATATATATATATATATATAATATATATATACGTATTTCCATTTGAATTGTAATTTTTCTCTCTGTGGTTTTGTTTTCTTTTTCTCATTGTGTATATGTAATTAATACCTGGAAACAAAAAACTAACAGTAACGAGTAAGAAGTCACAGTACCGTGACTGGAACAATACACAATAACCCCAACATAGAAGAAAGAAACTTATGACAACGTTTCGGTCCAATTTCGACCATTAACTACTTAAAGACTAGTTAATAGTCCAAGTCGGACCGAAACGTTGTTATAAGTTTCTTTCCCCCTTTGTGCGGATTATTTGTATAAAAGACAGTTATTTTGGTACTGTTATGAGGTTTGAGGTGCTGCCTTTTTGTTGTTGCAAAAGTCTCGTTGTTTTATTTAACAAATATATAAAGTGTCAGCGGTTTTCATTGATGGATTCGTGTTCTTGACAAGACTTCTTTCTTTTCAGATTCTTATTTGTGTTTTTAATAACACGTCTTTGTTTTCTTTCCAGATTCTTGCTTTCGTTAACGGGAGTTCCCTCTTCCTCAACCGTACCGTCAACTCCTCCACCTACTCCTACCAGTTGGCGCCCCTCATCCCGGGATATGTTTACTCCGTCAGCCTATCAGCGCTCTCCAAGATGGGAGAGGGGCCTTCGTCTGAACCAATAAGGCTCCAGACTGACCCTGCTTTGTTGAACCCGTTAGCCAATCGTCACGCAGGGTCAGAGGGCGTGGTGAGGGAGGCGTGGTTCATTGTGTTGGTGGGCGGGGCCATGTTCTTCCTGCTATTGGTTCTGGTGGTCCTCCTCTACATAAGACGGTACCATAACAAGGCCTCCAAGTTACCTGCACTCAATGGTGAGTACGCTTGTGTGTGTGTGTGTGTGTGTGTGTGTGTGTGTGTGTGTGTGTGTGTGTGTGTGTGTGTGTGTGTGTGTGCGCGCGCGTGTGTTACCGATCGTTAAGAGACTCGTCTGCGCCTTGAGTGCATGAGTGTGCTCACCTACAGTATATGGTGTGTGTGTGTGTGTGTGTGTGTACTCACCTAGTTGTGGTTGCAGGGGTCGATTCACAGCACCTGACCCGGCCTCTTCAGTGGTCGCTACTAAGTCACTCTTCCTGCTCCATGAGCTTTATCGTACCTCTTCTTAAAGCTATGTATGGATCCTACCTCCACTACATCGCTTCCCAGACTGTTCCACTTCCTGACAACTCTGACTGAAGAAATACTTCCTAACATCCCTGTGATTCATATGAGTCTTCAACTTCCAATTGTGACTTCTTGTTGTTGTGTCCCATTTCTGGAGCATCCTGTCTCTCTCCACCTTGTCAATTCCTCTCAGTATTTTGTATGTCGTTATCATATCCCTCTTATCTTTCCTGTCCTCCAGTATCGTCAGGTCGATTTCC
Organism: Cherax quadricarinatus; assembly: GCF_038502225.1. Classification (NCBI taxonomy): domain Eukaryota; kingdom Metazoa; phylum Arthropoda; class Malacostraca; order Decapoda; family Parastacidae; genus Cherax; species Cherax quadricarinatus. Next base: position 26,722,298 of record NC_091300.1, on the reverse strand, counting down.
CATAACCTCTCCTCGTAGGACATGCCCCTTAGCTCCGGTACTAGTCTTGTTGCAAACTTTTGCACTTTCCTCATATACTTGGCTAGGTGTGGGTTCCTAACTGGTGCTGCATACTCCAATATAGGCCTGACATACACGGTGTGTGTGTGTGTGTGTGTGTGTGTGTGTGTGTGTGTGTGTGTGTGTGTGTGTGTGTGTGTGTGTATGTGTGTGTGTGCATGCGTATGCTGGCGCGCTTCCATTTTCGTATCTTGGCTCACTTTTGCTTAAATTTGACAAGCAGAGTGCACATGATATGTACAATGTCATTTGTTCAGAACTCTTACCGTCAACTAAATGCTTATAACTATCACCATAATTTGTAAAGGGGTGGACCGGTAAGCCAGCGGAAGGCCTTGGTCAGATGACCAGAATCTCCAACGGCGGGTCATCATCTAAGACCCGCGTCAGGAAACACTTGTCCTGTTTCCTGACGAACCTTACCTCACGTAACCTCTTACCGTCACTGTCTGTTGCAAGCCTATTGTAAGTTAAACTCTCGGAAACTCTTAGTTCATCTCTCAAGTAGATAAAAATCGACCTAAAATTGCAGCATATACTCAAAATTCTATTTGTTAATTTATTTTCTCGCATAATTTTTAATCTTACTCCAAATATGAGTTTTTTTGTTCTTGTTTAATCTTTTAGCACTTTGTGTAGAATATGTAATAAGGAAAGTTGAAAGAGAAAAGAGAAATAAGAAAAGATAAGATATCATCAGTAACATTGATACCTTTTATCCGCCACTTAAAAAGTTCCAGCAGGTACTGGCGTTGTCATACGATATTGATATGACATTCCAGCATATGCTGGAGTTGTCTTATGTTATATATGACATTCCAGAAGGTACTTGAGTTGTCTTACGATATAGATATGAAATTCTAGCAGGTACTGGAGTTGTCTTGCGTTAGATATGACATTCCAGAAGGTACTGGAGTTTTCTTAAGCAGGATATGACATTCCAGAAGGTACTGGAGTTTTCTAATACATTTTCATCTGGATGCTGCCCACAACAGTCGATTAATACACAAGTGCCTATTTTTACTGCTAGGTGGACAGGGGCAGCAAGGGTGTGAGCTAATTGACCCATATGTTTCTCTGTGGCGGGGAATCTAACCGGAGTTCATGTGATTGTGTTAATTGCTCCCACCAGGGAGCCACGGAAGGAAGGGGGAGGGGCGAAGACCCACCTGTCCCCCGTCCGGACCATCACAATGCAGTCGAATGTCATTTAAACACCCATAACTCTTACATTCGTGTTTTTTGTATTGATTCACGTTTCCTAAACGCATCCACTAAGAGAAAATGTCTACGAAGAAATGGCTCGTAGCTCCGTATTAATCCATTCGGCCCATAACCTATAAACCCGGTTTCAATCTTGGGCTGGTCGAGACAGTGGGTAAATCTCCATAAACTGTTTTTTGACCTAGTTGACTGTTGTGAAATGCATCTTGGAGGTAGGTAACATACCTTGAATGGGTGGATGGGTGGATGGATGGATAGGGAGAGGATGGGTGGATGGATGGATAGGGAGAGGATGGGTGGATGGATGGATAGGGAGAGGATGGGTGGATGGATGGATAGGGAGAGGATGGGTGGATGGATGGATAGGGAGAGGATGGGTGGATGGATGGATAGGGAGAGGATGGGTGGATGGATGGATAGACAGACTGATACATTGACAGATGAACTGACACATGGATAGGAACGAGTGTCGAAATGCGCTTTAGCAGGAACATGAAATCCTCTCAAACAATTTTAAGAATCTTCTTGGTGGAAAAGTGATCATAATTGCAACACACTCGTGCTGTATAGCGAAGAAAAATACTGCGGGGGGAAAAACAGAGATGAGAGAATGCCGTTTTTTTAGAGTTTGCGTAATCATGTAGATGATCATGTTTCGCACTGAGAATACGAAAGACGTGGGTCTGGAAACACCAAAGATATGGGTCTAGGAACACGAAAGATGTTGGTCTGGAAATGTGAAAGACTTGGATCTGAGAACACGAAAGACTTGGTAATAGGAACAGAAAGATGTGGCTCTGAGAACGCGAAAGAGATGAGTCTGGGAACACGAAAGATTTGGCCCTGGGAACACGGAAAACTTGGCACTGGGAATCCGAAAGACGTGGCACTGAGAACAGAAAGACGTGGCATTCGTATTTGCTCACTGCAGTGTGAGAAGGGATCTGCATGAGCAAATTGGACCTCCCTAATTACGACCGAGATGAGAGAGTGATGCGGGCAGCAGCTGCTGTCTGGAAACAAAGTTGATATTGTGTGATGTTTAGGAAAAGGACAGAAAATGCAATCACTTAGGACATGTAACCTTGGGAGTGACCAAGATCCAGGACTGAAACGTTGTCATTAAACAAGGTCTGCATGGTTGCATTTTGTTGTGTCTTGACTTGTGGCTATCACATACCATTGTATCCATCGCGGGTTGTTTAAGGGGTACGTCATTACGTTTCCCGGTCTTCTAATAACATGTTCATTTTTCCACTGTAATCTACCGTGTCCATAATTACTGTCGCATTTGTTTTATCTGTTTCGTAAGGTGAAGTCTATGATCTTTCCTTAATTGTTAGGAGAGGTCTGACCTCTCCTAACATAATTGTCATCAAAGACTGTTAAGTTATACCATGAATTAAGGAAAGATCCTGGACTTCACCTTACCAAACAAAACAAATGCGATAGTAAAGGACATGGTAGATTATAGTGGGAAAATGAACAGGTTATTAGAAGACTGGGAAACTTACGTGCCCCTTATCTTCAAATCGGACCGCCAACCACAAGCAGCAACAGCCTGGAAGGTCAGGATGTCAAGTGTAAGACAGTATAGCGCAACCAACGCCACAGAAGCCATATTGCACTAGGTAGAGGAGGAAGAAATATGTTCTTTGGTTCAGTGAAAAACTGGATCCTCGAGTCTAGTACAGCATCTCCAGTGAGTTTAAGAAATTGGAGCTACTCTCACTTTCCTCGAATCAAACCTGTCGACCTCCCCCACCCCCTCCCATTTCCCCAGACGCTGTATATCACTCTCTCGGGTTTGATGATGATAATAATAATAACAATAGGTTTATGCTATTGGTTTTATTCCCTCTACATCGGTAGACTCTCCATTAAAAAATATTACTTTCATTAACATCATTACCCAACTAAAAGTAGTATGTCCAAGATTCTAGCAACCATGAATCATTAAACAGATTCTCTCTCTCTCTCTCTCTCTCTCTCTCTCTCTCTCTCTCTCTCTCTCTCTCTCTCTCTCTCTCTCTCTCTCTCTCTCTCTCTCTCTCTCTCTCTCTCTCTCTCTCTCTCACTATGACTCGACCCCTGCAACCACAAATAGGTGAGTACAAATAGGTGAGTACACACACACACACATACACACACACACCCTACTCAACACTCTCCAGAACCCAATTCACATTAAAAACTTCACCTGGAATTAACTCCTACACAAACATCCAGTCACCTCCCAAGGCAGATAAGAACAATCCACACACACGTACAAAAAAAAATTCTAGACATATAAATACGAGAAGAACCCAAGCAAAGTATCAGAGAAGAAGTTAATTAGCATTCTGCGCAGGCGAAAGAAAATGCTAAACCGGCAAGATAGACGAAAGGAGAACAAAGCCGGTTTATTTAGTCTGACAACAGCAAGGAAACTAGTGTAGAGGTGAGGAAGCAGACAGGAGGTGCGGAGTTGTGGGCCAGAGATACGGGAGGCTGTGTCTGAGTGGAGGGATGGATGAGTGAATGGATTGATAGATTGAATGGCGGATGGATGGTTTGATGGGTGAATAGATAGAATGACGGATGGATTGATGGATGGATCGGTAAATGGGAAATGGATGGGTTGAATGAATGTATGGCCTGGCCCATGGCCGGGCTCCGGGAGTAGAAAAGCTCTCGGAACTCATCAAAGGAATATCAAAGGGAGATAGATGAGAAGTTGGAAGCACAACATGAGTAGGTAGATGGATGGATAGATGGATGGATAGATGGATGGATGGTTCTTCATCAGGTCCCGGCTGACAAATGTTTAATCCTTCCTTCAAGATTTTCCTTTATAACTCGAGAACACCTCATCCGATCGGTTTCAAACTTACAAAACCGGTATATACTGCACAGAAGATAGAAGTTATCATCTTTTGAGGATATTGACCTTTAAATTAAGTGTTTCTAGAGTGCAAATTTGCCAGTTTACAAACATAATACAACACTTGGAATTATTGGCTTCTCATCCATACCTGAAGAATCCATCTTCTGGTAGTCTTCAAACTTTTTTTTTTTCAAAAATCTTATGAAAACCACAACAAAATATAAGAGATTAGGTACTGAGCTTTAAAATAATGTATTTTTAGAGTGAAAATATTTTTATTTTAGTGGTCAGCGGGAAATAGTCCGAAAATTCTTGAAGTAACTGGAGAGTTCCACTTCCGGTCAGATTCATGCCGTAAACACTAGTATATTTTATTTATAGAAATTTTGGGATTTACTATGGACAATGTAAGCGATAGTTTGCAGCTTTTATTGAAGAAATTTGAAAAAAAAATAAATAATGGTTTTAATTCGATAGTTTGTGAATGACTCACCCGATCGACTTCAAACTTTCAACGCCTATAACTTGAGAATATAGCTTCTGAACTACTGTAAACTTAAAGTACTGGTGTATTTTGGGTCATCAGTCTGTGCGATAACTAGAGGATGCCTCTTCTGATAAGCGTTAAACTTTCAAAGCTGCTATCTAAATGGATTATAAACTTGTGCTTCACTCTGCACTATTCCTTTTTGCGTGCATTGAGGTATTCGAGGAAGGATAGTTCTTCATTGTAGGTAAGCAGATGTAGAATTGATTACCTGTAATGTTTCTGAGAGTCGTGATCTGTCTTCATCTGGCCTTCCCTCTATATTATCCCTACCTCTGTTTCCTAGATTACATGAAGGAATCTACCTGGAGGTCGTAATCAGGGTCAACGCTCCCGCGGCCCAGTCCTTGACCATACTATCTCTCTCTCTCTCTCTCTCTTTCTCTCTCTCTCTCTCTCTCTCTCTCTCTCTCTCTCTCTCTCTCTCTCTCTCTCTCTCTCTCTCTCTCTCTCTCTCTCTCTGTCCTAACGTTACAAACTAAGAACTGTTACCTACGTCAGCTTATTTAAGAGTATTTTTATTTTTTTAAGAGATGTGCAAAAAGTGAATAGAATGAAGCTGTAGCCAACTGTGGGCCAGTGATTTAATTTAGTCAACTCACTTTATTTCGTTGATGCTTTTATGCTGTACGAGAGTGTTATGGACTCAAATCATCCTGGGAATAAATGATCTCGGATAAAGTGATGTTCTGGAGAAGGATGCAGTCAGGGTGTGGTTGCTGTTTGCTGCTTATCTTCTTGTGTAGATGCTCACGTCTCTCTCTCTCTCTCTCTCTCTCTCTCTCTCTCTCTCTCTCTCTCTCTCTCTCTCTCTCTCTCCTCTCTCTCTCTCTCTCTCTCTCTCCTCTCTCTCTCTCTCTCTCTCTCTCCCTCCCTCCCTCCCTCCCTCTCTCCCGCCCTCCTTCCTTCCCCTCGCAGCATCATCCATCTCTCCCTCTCTCTGCAAGTCACGACGGAGTGTCACCAACAGACGGAAGGAGGAGACTTCTGTCTCCCCTCTTTCTCCCCCCCCCCCCGTTTCCGTTTGCTCAGTCCCTCTCCCTTTCTGCCCACCTTCATCCCCTCTCTCTTTTCTCTTGCTTTAACTTTTTGCTTTACCCCTGGAATTCTTTCTCATCCTCTTTATCACAGTTCTATCTTTTCTTCCCCTCTCGTCTCTCCCTCTCATTTTTTGACCTTTTCCTTATACCCATTTTTTTTATTTCTCTCTTCCATTTTTATTCGCGTCTTCATATATTCGTAATTCTCTCACTCTCTCTCTTCTCCCTATCACCATCCCTCCCTCTCTTCCCCTATTCTTATCCTCCATTCACCCCCACCTCTCAAACCCTGCACAACCCTTCAGTCCCCTTCTTGTCCCCTCCCGTCACCATCCCCCTTTCTTATCTTTCACCCTCATCACCCCTCCCCTCTCTCCCCCCTTTCCCCTCCCCCACACCCCCCACCACAGCAGACAAATTTTCCAACACTGTCCATCTTAGCCTCGGTCACCAGTCTTCACGATATTTTTTCTTTACAGTTCGTTCACTTAGGGAAAAATTCATTCGACTTTTTTTTTTTTTAAGAAAGCTTTTTTTTCGCTCTGAGATTGTGATTAGATTTTTGAGGGATTTTTTTTTTATATATTTTTACTTGTTTGTTGTGAGTTGTTTACACTTTTTTCTTCTTAGGTCTGTGTTTTTTTTTATTATTTGGGTTATTCCAAATAAAAATTAAAACAGTTGCTGTCACCTGCTGTCTTTTATGAAAGAATATACATACATACATACATACATACATACATACATACATACATACATACATACATACATACACACATACATACATACATACATACATACACACATACATACATACATACATACATACATACATACATACATACATACATACATACACACATACATACATACATACATACACACATACATATATACATACATACATACATACATACATACATACATACATACATACATACATACATACATACATACACACATACATACATACATACATACATACACACATACATACATACATACATACATACATACATACATACATACATACATACATACATACATACATACATACATGCACAAATGTACACACACATACACACATAAATGAAAAAATAGTGAAATTCCAAGCGTTTTCGTGATTTCTCACATTATCCTTGATAATGTGAGATCACGAAAGCGCTTGGAATTTCACTATTTTTTCACTGAGGCTGTTTTGTTTATTGTGATATCACCTGTTTACTATGATATCACCTGTTTACTATGATATCACCTGTTTACTATGATATCACCTGTTTACTATGATATCACCTGTTTACTATGATATCACCTGTTTACTATGATATCACCTGTTTACTATGATATCACCTGTTTACAGTGATATCGCCTGTTAACCGTGATATCGCCTGTTTACTGTGATATCGCCTGTTAACCGTGATATCGCCTGTTTACTGTGATATCCCCTGTTTACTGTGATATATCGCCTGTTAACCGTGATATCGCCTGTTTACTGTGACATCACCTGTTTACTATGATATCACCTGTTTACTATGATATCACCTGTTTACTATGATATCACCTGTTTACTATGATATCACCTGTTTACAGTGATATCGCCTGTTTATTGTGATATCACATGTTTACTGTGATATCACCTGTTTACTGTGATACCACCTGTTTACTGTGATATCACCTGTTTACTGTGATACCACCTGTTTACTGTGATATCACCTGTTTACTGTGATATCACCTGTTTACTGTGATATCACCTGTTTGCAGTATATCGCCTGTTTACTGTGATATCGCCTGTTAACCGTGATATCGCCTGTTTACTGTGATATCACCTGTTTACTGTGATATCACCTGTTTGCAGTGATATCGCCTGTTTACTGTGATATCGCCTGTTAACCGTGATATCGCCTGTTTACTGTGATATCGCCTGTTTACTGTTAACCGATATCGCCTGTTTACTGTGATATCGCCTGTTTACTGTGATATCGCCTGTTAACTGTGATATCGCCTGTTTACTGTGATATCGCCTGTTAACAGTGATATCGCCTGTTAACTGTGATATCGCCACTTTACACAGATATATCGCCTGTTAACAGTGATATCGCCTGTTTACTGTGATATCGCCTTGTTAACTGTGATATCACCTGTTAACCGTGATATCACCTGTTAACTGTGATATCGCCTGTTTACTGTGATATCACCTGTTTACTGTGATATCACCTGTTTACAGTGATATCACCTGTTAACTGTGATATCGCCTGTTAACCGTGATATCGCCTGTTTACTGTGATATCGCCTGTTAACTGTGATATCACCTGTTTACTGTGATATCGCCTGTTTACTGTGATATCGCCTGTTAACTGTGATATCGTCTGTTAACCGTGATATCGCCTGTTTACTGTGATATCGCCTGTTAACTGTGATATCGCCTGTTAACTGTGATATCGCCTGTTAACCGTGATATCGCCTGTTTACTGTGATATCACCTGTTTACTGTGATATCACCTGTTTACTGTGATATCGCCTGTTTACTGTGATATCGCCTGTTTACTGTGATATCGCCTGTTTACTGTGATATCACCTGTTTACTGTGATATCACCTGTTTACTGTGATATCACCTGTTTACTGTGATACCACCTGTTTACTGTGATATCACCTGTTTACTGTGGTACCGCCTGTTTACTGTGATATCGCCTGTTAACTGTGATATCGCCTGTTAACCGTGATATCGCCTGTTTACTGTGATATCGCCTGTTAACTGTGATATCGTCTGTTAACCGTGATATCGCCTGTTTACTGTGATATCGCCTGTTAACTGTGATATCGCCTGTTAACCGTGATATCGCCTGTTTACTGTGATATCGCCTGTTAACTGTGATATCGCCTGTTAACTGTGATATCGTCTGTTAACCGTGATATCGCCTGTTTACTGAGATATCGCCTGTTAACGGTGATATCGTCTGTTAACCGTGATATCGCCTGTTTACTGTGATATCGCCTGTTAACTGTGATATCGCCTGTTAACCGTGATATCGCCTGTTTACTGTGACATCTCCTGTTAACTGTGATATCGCCTGTTAACCGTGATATCGCCTGTTTACTGTGATATCGTCTGTTAACCGTGATATCGCCTGTTAACCGTGACATCGCCTGTTTACTGTGACATCGCCTGTTAACTGTGATATCGCCTGTTAACCGTGATATCGACTGTTTACTGTGATATCACCTGTTTACTGTGATATCACCTGTTTACTGTGATATCACCTGTTTACTGTGATATCACCTGTTTACTGTGATATCACCTGTTTACTGTGAAATCACCTGTTTACTGTGATATCGTCTGTTAACCGTGATATCGCCTGTTTACTGTGATATAACCTGTTAACTGTGATATCGTCTGTTAACCGTGACATCGCCTGTTTACTGTGACATCGCCTGTTTACTGTGACATCGCCTGTTTACTGTGACATCGCCTGTTTACTGTGACATCGCCTGTTAACCGTGACATCGCCTGTTTACTGTGACATCGCCTGTTAACCGTGACATCGCCTGTTTACTGTGATATAACCTGTTAACTGTGATATCGTCTGTTAACCGTGACATCGCCTGTTTACTGTGACATCGCCTGTTAACCGTGACATCGCCTGTTTACTGTGACATCGCCTGTTAACCGTGACATCGCCTGTTTACTGTGATATAACCTGTTAACTGTGATATCGTCTTTTAACCGTGACATCGCCTGTTTACTGTGACATCGCCTGTTAACCGTGACATCGCCTGTTTACTGTGACATCGCCTGTTAACCGTGACATCGCCTGTTTACTGTGATATAACCTGTTAACTGTGATATCGTCTGTTAACCGTGACATCGCCTGTTTACTGTGACATCGCCTGTTTACTGTGACATCGCCTGATTACTGTGACATCGCCTGTTTACTGTGACATCGCCTGTTTACTCTGACATCGCCTGTTTACTGTGACATCGCCTGTTTACTGTGACATCGCCTGTTTACTGTGACATCGCCTGTTAACCGTGACATCGCCTGTTTACTGTGACATCGCCTGTTAACCGTAACATCGCCTGTTTACTGTGATATAACCTGTTAACTGTGATATCGTCTGTTAACCGTGACATCGCCTGTTAACCGTGACATCGCCTGTTTACTGTGACATCGCCTGTTTACTCTGACATCGCCTGTTAACCGTGATATCGCCTGTTTACTGTGATATCGTCTGTTAACCGTGATATCGTCTGTTAACCGTGATATCGTCTGTTAACCGTCATATCGTCTGTTAACCGTGATATCGCCTGTTTACTGTGATATAACCTGTTAACTGTGATATCGTCTGTTAACCGTGACATCGCCTGTTAACCGTGACATCGCCTGTTTACTGTGACATCGCATGTTTACTGTGATATCGTCTGTTAACTGTGATATCGTCTGTTAACCGTGATATCGCCTGTTTACTGTGATATCGTCTGTTAACTGTGATATCGTCTGTTAACCGTGATATCGCCTGTTAACCGTGATATCGCCTGTTTACTGTGATATCGTCTGTTAACCGTGATATCGTCTGTTAACCGTGATATCGTCTGTTAACCGTGATATCGCCTGTTTACTGTGATATAACCTGTTAACTGTGGTATCGTCTGTTAACCGTGACATCGCCTGTTAACCGTGACATCGCCTGTTTACTGTGACATCGCCTGTTTACTGTGACATCGCCTGTTAACCGTGATATCGCCTGTTTACTGTGATATCGTCTGTTAACTGTGATATCGTCTGTTAACCGTGATATCGCCTGTTAACCGTGATATCGCCTGTTTACTGTGATATCGTCTGTTAACCGTGATATCGTCTGTTAACCGTGATATCGTCTGTTAACCGTGATATCGTCTGTTAACCGTGATATCGCCTGTTTACTGTGATATAACCTGTTAACTGTGATATCGTCTGTTAACCGTGACATCGCCTGTTAACCGTGACATCGCCTGTTTACTGTGACATCGCCTGTTTACTGTGACATCGCCTGTTAACCGTGATATCGCCTGTTTACTGTGATATCGTCTGTTAACTGTGATATCGTCTGTTAACCGTGATATCGCCTGTTAACCGTGATATCGCCTGTTTACTGTGATATCGTCTGTTAACCGTGATATCGTCTGTTAACCGTGATATCGTCTGTTAACCGTGATATCGCCTGTTTACTGTGATATAACCTGTTAACTGTGATATCCTCTGTTAACCGTGACATCGCCTGTTAACCGTGACATCGCCTGTTTACTGTGACATCGCCTGTTTACTGTGACATCGCCTGTTAACCGTGATATCGCCTGTTTACTGTGATATCGTCTGTTAACTGTGATATCGTCTGTTAACCGTGATATCGCCTGTTAACCGTGATATCGCCTGTTTACTGTGATATCGTCTGTTAACCGTGATATCGTCTGTTAACCGTGATATCGTCTGTTAACCGTGATATCGTCTGTTAACCGTGATATCGCCTGTTTACTGTGATATAACCTGTTAACTGTGATATCGTCTGTTAACCGTGACATCGCCTGTTAACCGTGACATCGCCTGTTTACTGTGACATCGCCTGTTTACTGTGACATCGCCTGTTAACCGTGATATCGCCTGTTTACTGTGATATCGTCTGTTAACTGATATCGTCTGTTAACCGTGATATCGCCTGTTAACCGTGATATCGCCTGTTAACCGTGATATCGCCTGTTAACCGTGATATCGCCTGTTAACCGTGATATCGCCTGTTTACTGTGATATCGTCTGTTAACCGTGATATCGCCTGTTAACCGTGATATCGCCTGTTTACTGTGATATCGTCTGTTAACCGTGATATCGCCTGTTTACTGTGATATCGTCTGTTAACCGTGATATCGTCTGTTTACTGTGATATCGTCTGTTAACCGTGATATCGCCTGTTTACTGTGATATCGCCTGTTAACCGTGATATCGCCTGTTAACCGTGATATCGCCTGTTAACCGTGATATCGCCTGTTAACCGTGATATCGCCTGTTAACTGTGATATCGCCTGTTAACCGTGATATCGCCTGTTAACCGTGATATCGCCTGTTAACTGTGATATCGCCTGTTAACCGTGATATCGCCTGTTAACCGTGATATCGCCTGTTAACCGTGATATCGCCTGTTAACTGTGATATCGCCTGTTAACCGTGATATCGCCTGTTAACCGTGATATCGCCTGTTAACCGTGATATCGCCTGTTAACTGTGATATCGCCTGTTAACCGTGATATCGCCTGTTAACCGTGATATCGTCTGTTAACCGTGATATCGTCTGTTAACCGTGACATCGCCTGTTAACCGTGATATCGCCTGTTAACCGTGATATCGTCTGTTAACCGTGACATCGCCTGTTAACAGTGATATCGCCTGTTAACCGTGATATCGCCTGTTTACTGTGATATCGCCTGTTTACTGTGATATCGCCTGTTTACTGTGATATCGCCTGTTTACTGTGATATCGCCTGTTTACTGTGATATCGCCTGTTTACTGTGATATCGCCTGTTTACTGTGATATCGCCTGTTTACTGTGATATCGCCTGTTTACTGTGATATCGCCTGTTTACTGTGATATCGCCTGTTTACTGTGATATCGCCTGTTTGCTTTGATATCCCCTGTTTACTGTGATATATCGCCTGTTAACCATGATATCGCCTGTTTACTGTGACATCACCTGTTTACTATGATATCACCTGTTTACTATGATATCACCTGTTTACTATGATGTCACCTGTTTACTATGATATCACCTGTTTACTATGATATCACCTGTTTACTATGATATCACATGTTTACTGTGATATCACCTGTTTACTGTGATACCACCTGTTTACTGTGATATCACCTGTTTACTGTGATACCACCTGTTTACTGTGATATCACCTGTTTACTGTGATATCACCTGTTTACTGTGATATCACCTGTTTGCAGTGATATCGCCTGTTTACTGTGATATCGCCTGTTAACCGTGATATCGCCTGTTTACTGTGATATCGCCTGTTAACTGTGATATCGCCTGTTAACCGTGATATCGCCTGTTTACTGTGATATCGCCTGTTTACTGAGATATCGCCTGTTAACTGTGATATCGCCTGTTTACTGTGATATCGCCTGTTAACTGTGATATCGCCTGTTAACCGTGATATCGCCTGTTAACTGGGATATCACTTGTTTACAGTGATATCGCCTGTTTACTGTGATATCGCCTTGTTAACTGTGATATCACCTGTTAACCGTGATATCGCCTGTTTACTGTGATATCGTCTGTTAACTGTGATATCGCCTGTTAACCGTGATATCACCTGTTAACTGTGATATCGCCTGTTTACTGTGATATCACCTGTTTACTGTGATATCACCTGTTTACAGTGATATCACCTGTTAACTGTGATATCGCCTGTTAACCGTGATATCGCCTGTTTACTGTGATATCGCCTGTTAACTGTGATATCACCTGTTTACTGTGATATCGCCTGTTTACTGTGATATCGCCTGTTAACTGTGATATCGCCTGTTAACTGTGATATCGCCTGTTAACCGTGATATCGCCTGTTTACTGTGATATCACCTGTTTACTGTGATATCACCTGTTTACTGTGATATCGCCTGTTTACTGTGATATCGCCTGTTTACTGTGATATCGCCTGTTTACTGTGATATCACCTGTTTACTGTGATATCACCTGTTTACTGTGATATCACCTGTTTACTGTGATATCACCTGTTAACTGTGATACCACCTGTTTACTGTGATATCACCTGTTTACTGTGATATCGCCTGTTTACTGTGATATCGCCTGTTAACTGTGATATCGCCTGTTAACCGTGATATCGCCTGTTTACTGTGATATCGCCTGTTAACTGTGATATCGTCTGTTAACCGTGATATCGCCTGTTTACTGTGATATCGCCTGTTAACTGTGATATCGCCTGTTAACCGTGATATCGCCTGTTTACTGTGATATCGCCTGTTAACTGTGATATCGCCTGTTAACTGTGATATCGTCTGTTAACCGTGATATCGCCTGTTTACTGTGATATCGCCTGTTAACTGTGATATCGTCTGTTAACCGTGATATCGCCTGTTTACTGTGATATCGCCTGTTAACTGTGATATCGCCTGTTAACCGTGATATCGCCTGTTTACTGTGACATCGCCTGTTAACTGTGATATCGCCTGTTAACCGTGATATCGCCTGTTTACTGTGATATCGTCTGTTAACCGTGATATCGCCTGTTAACCGTGACTTCGCCTGTTTACTGTGATATCGCCTGTTAACTGTGATATCGCCTGTTAACCGTGATATCGCCTGTTTACTGTGATATCGCCTGTTAACTGTGATATCGTCTGTTAACCGTGATATCGCCTGTTTACTGTGATATCGCCTGTTAACTGTGATATCGTCTGTTAACCGTGATATCGCCTGTTTACTGTGATATCGCCTGTTAACTGTGATATCGCCTGTTAACCGTGATATCGCCTGTTTACTGTGACATCGCCTGTTTACTGTGATATCGCCTGTTAACCGTGATATCGCCTGTTTACTGTGATATCACCTGTTTACTGTGATATCACCTGTTTACTGTGATATCACCTGTTTACTGTGATATCACCTGTTTACTGTGATATCACCTGTTTACTGTGAAATCACCTGTTTACTGTGATATCGTCTGTTAACCGTGATATCGCCTGTTTACTGTGATATAACCTGTTAACTGTGATATCGTCTGTTAACCGTGACATCGCCTGTTTACTGTGACATCGCCTGTTTACTGTGACATCGCCTGTTTACTGTGACATCGCCTGTTTACTGTGACATCGCCTGTTAACCGTGACATCGCCTGTTTACTGTGACATCGCCTGTTAACCCCTGACATCGCCTGTTTACTGTGATATAACCTGTTAACTGTGATATCGTCTGTTAACCGTGACATCGCCTGTTTACTGTGACATCGCCTGTTAACCGTGACATCGCCTGTTTACTGTGACATCGCCTGTTAACCGTGACATCGCCTGTTTACTGTGATATAACCTGTTAACTGTGATATCGTCTGTTAACCGTGACATCGCCTGTTTACTGTGACATCGCCTGTTTACTGTGACATCGCCTGTTTACTGTGACATCGCCTGTTTACTGTGACATCGCCTGTTTACTGTGACATCGCCTGTTTACTGTGACATCGCCTGTTTACTGTGACATCGCCTGTTAACCGTGACATCGCCTTTTTACTGTGACATCGCCTGTTAACCGTGACATCGCCTGTTTACTGTGATATAACCTGTTAACTGTGATATCGTCTGTTAACCGTGACATCGCCTGTTAACCGTGACATCGCCTGTTTACTGTGACATCGCCTGTTTACTGTGACATCGCCTGTTAACCGTGATATCGCCTGTTTACTGTGATATCGTCTGTTAACCGTGATATCGTCTGTTAACCGTGATATCGTCTGTTAACCGTGATATCGTCTGTTAACCGTGATATCGCCTGTTTACTGTGATATAACCTGTTAACTGTGATATCGTCTGTTAACCGTGACATCGCCTGTTAACCGTGACATCGCCTGTTTACTGTGACATCGCCTGTTTACTGTGACATCGCCTGTTAACCGTGATATCGCCTGTTTACTGTGATATCGTCTGTTAACTGTGATATCGTCTGTTAACCGTGATATCGCCTGTTAACCGTGATATCGCCTGTTTACTGTGATATCGTCTGTTAACCGTGATATCGTCTGTTAACCGTGATATCGTCTGTTAACCGTGATATCGTCTGTTAACCGTGATATCGCCTGTTTACTGTGATATAACCTGTTAACTGTGGTATCGCCTGTTAACTGTGATATCGTCTGTTAACCGTAATATCGTCTGTTAACCGTGATATCGTCTGTTAACCGTGATATCGTCTGTTAACCGTGATATCGCCTGTTTACTGTGATATAACCTGTTAACTATGACATCGCCTGTTTACTGTGACATCGCCTGTTTACTGTGACATCGCCTGTTAACCGTGATATCGCCTGTTTACTGTGATATCGTCTGTTAACTGTGATATCGTCTGTTAACCGTGATATCGCCTGTTAACCGTGATATCGCCTGTTAACCGTGATATCGCCTGTTAACCGTGATATCGCCTGTTAACCGTGATATCGCCTGTTAACCGTGATATCGCCTGTTTACTGTGATATCGTCTGTTAACCGTGATATCGCCTGTTAACCGTGATATCGCCTGTTTATTGTGATATCGTCTGTTAACCGTGATATCGCCTGTTTACTGTGATATCGTCTGTTAACCGTGATATCGCCTGTTTACTGTGATATCGTCTGTTAACCGTGATTTCGCCTGTTAACTGTGATATCGCCTGTTAACCGTGATATCGCCTGTTAACCGTGATATCGCCTGTTAACCGTGATATCGCCTGTTAACCGTGATATCGCCTGTTAACTGTGATATCGCCTGTTAACCGTGATATCGCCTGTTAACCGTGATATCGCCTGTTAACTGTGATATCGCCTGTTAACCGTGATATCGCCTGTTAACCGTGATATCGCCTGTTAACCGTGATATCGCCTGTTAACTGTGATATCGCCTGTTAACCGTGATATCGCCTGTTAACCGTGATATCGCCTGTTAACCGTGATATCGCCTGTTAACTGTGATATCGCCTGTTAACCGTGATATCGCCTGTTAACCGTGATATCACCTGTTAACCGTGATATCGTCTGTTAACCGTGACATCGCCTGTTAACCGTGATATCGCCTGTTAACCGTGATATCGTCTGTTAACCGTGACATCGCCTGTTAACCGTGATATCGCCTGTTAACCGTGATATCGCCTGTTTACTGTGATATCGCCTGTTTACTGTGATATCGCCTGTTTACTGTGATATCGCCTGTTTACTGTGATATCGCCTGTTTACTGTGATATCGCCTGTTTACTGTGATATCGCCTGTTTACTGTGATATCGCCTGTTTACTGTGATATCGCCTGTTTACTGTGATATCGCCTGTTTACTGTGATATCGCCTGTTTACTGTGATATCGCCTGTTTACTGTGATATCGCCTGTTAACCGTGATATCGCCTGTTTACTGTGATATCGCCTGTTTACTGTGATATCGCCTGTTTACTGTGATATCGCCTGTTTACTGTGATATCGCCTGTTTACTGTGATATCGCCTGTTTACTGTGATATCGCCTGTTTACTGTGATATCGCCTGTTTACTGTGATATCGCCTGTTTACTGTGATATCGCCTGTTTACTGTGATATCGCCTGTTAACCGTGATATCGCCTGTTTACTGTGATATCGCCTGTTTACTGTGATATCGCCTGTTTACTGTGATATCGCCTGTTTACTGTGATATCGCCTGTTAACCGTGATATCGCCTGTTTACTGTGACATCACCTGTTTACTGTGGTCTTATTGCACATACATACATTATTATTCAGTAAGCGCTGTTGAAATAAGTTAAGATGGAAAGTTAAAGAATACGAGATCTTGCATTTCTGGCTCCTAGGGTAGCTATTGAGGTTTTTTTTTTTTTTGTTTTTTTGGTCTGTGAAGTCACGGGTTATTTAGCGGACATGTTGGACGTGAAGCTGCATTGACAACCACGAACAATTACCGCGCATTTATGGGAGAGATTTGTCTCATTTATCTAAGCCTGTACGATGGTTGCTGTTGGTTGTGCTGTTGGTTGTACTGTTGGTTTTACTCTTGGTTGTGTTGTTGGTTGTACTGTTGGTTATACTGCTGGTTATACTGTTGGTTGTACTGTTGGTTTTACTCTTGGTTGTGTTGTTGGTTGTACTGTTGGTTATATTGCTGGTTGTACTGTTGGTTGTACTGTTGGTTATACTTCTGGTTGTACTGTTGGTTGTACTTTTGGTTGTACTGTTGGTTGTACTGTTGGTTGTACTGCTGGTTGTACTGTTGGTTGTACTGCTGGTTATACTGTTGGTTGTGCTGTTGGTTGTACTCTTGGTTGTGTTGTTGGTTGTACTGTTGGCTATACTGCTGGTTATGCTGTTGGTTGTACTGTTGTTTTTACTCTTGGTTGTGTTGTTGGTTGTACTGTTGGTTATACTGCTGGTTGTACTGTTGGTTGTACTGTTGGCTGTGTTGTTGGGTGTACTGTACTTTGTACTGTTGATTGTGCTGTTGGATGTACTTTTGGTTGTACTCTTGGTTTTATTGGTTGTACTGTTGGTTGTACTTTTGTTTATACTATTGTTTGTGCTGTTGATTGTATTGGTTGTACTGTTGATTGTACTGTTGGTTGTACTCTTGGTTGTACTGTTGGTTGAACTGTTGGTTGTGTTGTTAGTTGTGCTAATGGTTGTACTGTTAGGTGAACCGTTGGTTGTGTTGTTGGTTGCGCTACTACTTGTACTGTTGGTTGTGCTGTTGGTTTTAATGTTGGTTGTGCTGTTGGTTGTACTGTTGGTTTTGCTGTTGCTTGTGCTGATGGTTGTGCTGTTGGTTGTACTGTTGGGTGTGTTGTTGGTTGTACTGTTGGTTTTGCTGTTGGTTGTGCTGATGGTTGTGCTGTTGGTTGTACTGTTGGTTGTTGGTTGTACTGTTGGGTGTGTTGGTTGTACTGTTGGTTGTACTATTGGTTGTGCTGTTGGTTGCACTGTTGTACTGTTGGATGTGTTGGTTGTACTGTTGGATGTGTTGGCTGTACTGTTGGATGTGTTGGCTGTACTGTTGGATGTGTTGGTTGTACTGTTGGATGTGTTGGCTGTACTGTTGGATGTGTTGGTTGTACTGTTGGATGTGTTGGCTGTACTGTTGGATGTGTTGGCTGTACTGTTGGATGTGTTGGTTGTGCTGTTGGTTGTACTGTTGGTTGTGCTGTTGGTTGTACTGTTGGTTGTGCTGTTGGTTGTGCTGTTGGTTGTACTGTTGGTTGTGCTGTTGGTTGTACTGTTGGTTGTGCTGTTGGTTGTACTGTTGGTTGTGCTGTTGGTTCTGTTTTTTTGTGTTGGTTGTAGTAGGTGCCTGAAGTCTACCTGGAGGGGGTCCGAGAGTCAACTCCCTCCGATATATATATATATATATATATATATATATATATATATATATATATATATATATATCGGATGCATATTTCCTATAGTAATTTACATATTGCATACATTTCATTCAGATATGTGGCGTGCATGAGCAGCGTTGTTGCATATAGAGCCGAGTGTCATACAACAACACGTTTGACAAAATATAGGAATGCAATCCCGCGTGTGGCCACAACTGCAATAATTGCACTGTGACATGTATTGCGAATTACTCTCGTTGCAAAAGTTAACTGTCGGATGTTTTTCCAATATAAGTGAGTTGACAACATGCGCGCATGTATTTATATATAAATTCAATATATATATATATATATATATATATATATATATATATATATATATATATATATATATATATATATATATATATATATATATATATATATATGCAATAAGATGACAGTAAACAGGTGATATCAGATTATGCAAAACAACCACTGTGAAAGAATATTGAAATTCCAAACGCTTGCGTGACTTCTCATATTATCAAGGAACTATAAAAACAATATATCAAAGGAAGACATATAAAGGGTCGAGACCACACCTCACCATCGCATCCCACAACAAAGAAACACCTGACGCGTAATGACACCCGATTCATAAGAAAGAACACTGCAGCAGATCTGTTGCCCCATACTAGGCAGGTCCTTGGCAATCCATTCCACTAACAAAATATTTGCCCAACCCTAGTACTCTACCCAAGAATTAAGATTTATCTAAGATTTATTATTTGTTTAATGTAATTTTAAATTCTTCCCAAATTTTATTAATTATAAATTAATCTAATGTATATAAACCAAAGGAAATATTCATATTATTTTCAAAACTGTTTTTTATGAAACATGATTCAATTATATTCCTGTCGACCATCGATTTACTTGATACAACTTTCTCAACCTTTTGAAAATCAATTGGATGGTTAAAATCTCTCTATAAAATGCTATATTTATGTTGTTTTAATCTTAGTTCGAGACTTTTACCAGTTTGACCGTAATAAACTTTATCGCAAATTTTACAAGGAATCTTAGACACATCCATCTGCATTTTGGGGGAAATTCTTTTTAAAAGTTTTTTTTACTGTATCAAGATTTTTAAATTCATCTTTGATATTAAAAGTCTTAAGAAGAGAAGGCATATCAACCAAGTTTTCATGGTAAGGGAGAACCAACATATTTTTAGTTCAATAAGGTTGGTTTTTAAATTAGACACATGTGCAACAGTTGGGTATCTTTATTGAGGAAACGTTTCGCCACACAGTGGCTTCATCAGTCCATACAAAGGAGAGTGTTGAAGAACAGGAGGAGTTTGAGGTAATCAGTCCCTCAGCCTTGAGTCGATGTGGTCAGTCCATCAATCTTGAAAAGAATACAGCATATGTGCGGAGAAGAAGCTTATATACCGTAGGCAGGAGAGGTGCAGCAGTCGTAGGTGGTATCACATTTGTCCAGTGTGGAAGTAGGTCGTGCCCAAGGGTTTGGCAAGTGAAGAATTCCCTGTATAAAGATCTTAATACTGGGAATTCTTCACTTGCCTAAAAGCAATGAGTTATTTTCCTCAAACTCAACAGTAAAGTTTATAGAATGGGGCTAAGCTATTATGGGGCAACAGATCTGCTGCAGTGTTCCTCCTTTCATGTGAGTCGGGTGTCGTCACGTGTCAGGTGTTTCTTTGTTGTGGGATGTGATGGTGAGGTGTGGTCTTGACCCTTTATATGCCTTCCTTTGATGTATTGTTTTTATAGTTCCTTGATAATGTGAGAAGTCATGAAAGCACTTGGAATTTCACTATTCTTTCACAGTGGTTATTTTGCATATATATATATATATATATATATATATATATATATATATATATATATATATATCAATAACAATACTGCACTAGCCAAGGACTCGAACCCATGCTGCTTTGGCCTGCCTCATGGTGGGCGAGAACACGTGACGCCCTAATCCACTGGGCCATACGATACTTAAGAGTAGCGCATCCAGCAGTACTGGATATTGTACTTGCTACCCAAGGACACACGATGGTGTGGATGGCTCTAGGCTAATTTCATTCTAGTCCCTGTTTGGTGTACTAGTACAACGAGCAGTATTTTATATTATTGTGACCACGAACAAGTGGTATTGATCAATAACAACACTGCACTACCCAGCAAGTAAGAGAGGTGAAAGTTTGTAAACTAGAGGAGGCAGTTAAGGTAAGATATAAACAACTATTGGAGGATAGATGGGTTAATGAAAGTATAGAAAACGGGGTTGAAGATGTATGGGGTAGTAATAAGAATATATGTAGCATTAGAGTGTTTAGCAGAAGTTTGTGGTTACAGGAGAGTGGGTGCAGGTGGTAAGAAGAGCGATTGGTAGAATGATGAGGTAGAGGGAGTAGTCAGAGAGATAAAGTTAGCATATGAGAGGTTTTTATGAAGTAGAAGTGATGCAAAGAGTGGGGAGTATATATACAGAAAAAGAGAGGTTAAGAGAGTGGTGAAGCAATGTAACGAGAGAGTAGGTGAGATATTATCAACAAATTTTGTTGAAAATTAGAAAATGTTTTGGAGTGAGATTAGTAGGTTGAGGAAGCCTAGGGAGCGAATGGATTTGATAGTTAAAATAGGGGAGTTATTAAATGGGGAGTTAGAGGAATCGGGAAGATGGAGGGAATATTCTGAGGAATTGTTAAATGTTGATGAATATAGGGAAGCTGTGATTTCGTGTAAAGGACAAGGAGGAGTGAGGAAGAGCCAATTGTGAGTGTGGGGGAAGTGCATGAGGCAGTGTGTAGAATGAATGGGGTAAAGCAGGTGGGATTGATGGGATAAATATAAAATTTTTAAAACCAGGTGGGGATATAGTTTTGGAGTGGTTAGTGCTTAGTGATTTTATTTAATAAATGTATTGAAGAGAGTAAGGTACCTAGGGATTGGCAGAGAGCATGCGCAGTTCCTTTGTATTAAGGCAAGGGGGACAAAATAAAGTATAAAAATGATAGGGGAATAAGTCTGTTAAGTATACCTGGTAAAATGTATGGTAGAGTTATTATTGAAAGAATTAAGAGTAAGACAGAGAGTAGGATAGCAGATAAACAAGGAGGCTTTGGGAAGTGTAGAGGATTTGTAGACCAAATGTGTACAACGAAACATTTAGGTGAACAGAGGTTTTTTTGTGCAGTTATGGGTTTGGAAAAGGTGTATGATAGGGTGGATAGGGAGCAATGTGGTAGATGTTGCAAATGTATGGAATAGGAACAATATGTTACTGAAAGCAGTAAAGAGTTTTTACGAGAATAGGTTAGAGTATGAAGGAAAGAGGGAGATTATTTTTCAGCAAAAGTAGGCCTTAGACAGGGATGTATGATGTCACCATGGTTGTTTAGTATATTTATAGATTGGGATGTAAGAGAAGTGAATGCTCGGGTGTTGGCAAGAGGTGTGGGATTAAAGGAGAGAGAGAGTCTAACATAAAGTGGGAGTTGTTTCAGTTGCTTTTTGCGGATGACAGTCTGCTCTTGGGAGAGTCTGAAGAGAAGTTTCAGAGGTTGGTGAGCGAGTTTGGAAGGGTATGTAAAAGAAGGAAATTAATAATGAACATAGGAAAGAGCAAAGTGATGAGGATAACAAAAAATTGAGATAGTGAAAGACTGGATATCAGACTGAAGGGAGGAGGTATGGAGGAAGTGAATGTATTCAGATATTTTGGAGTGGACTTCTCAGCAGATGGGTCTATGAAAGATGAGGTGAATCATAGAACTGGTGAAGGGAAAAAGGTGAGTAGAGCACTGAGGAGTCTGAGGAGACAAAGAACTTTATCCATGAAAGAAAAGAGGGGAATGTATGAAAGTGGTACCAGTGCTCTTATATGGGTGTGAAGCAATTGTGGTGAATGTTGCAAGAAGAAGAAGGCTGGAGGCAGCAGAGATGTTGTGTGTGAGGGCAGTGTGCTTGGAGAATAGGAGGTGCCGGGTTTCTAAAAGTATTTTCCAGATGGCAGAGGAGGGGTTGCTGAGGTGGTTCGGACATTTAGAGATCATGGAAATAGAATTCAAGGAAGGCGGGATAGGGGTCGTCCAAGGAAAGGTTGGTGGGAGGGAGTAAATGAAGTTTTGTGTGTAAGGGGCTTGGACTTCCAGCAAGCGTGCATGAGCGTGTTAGATAGGAATGAGTGGAGACGAATGGTTGTTATGACTTGACGTGCTGTTGAGTGTAAGGAAGGTGACAGTTACGAAGGGATTCAGAGAAACTGGTAATTCAGACTTGAGTCTTGGAAGTGGAAAGTACAGTACCTGCGCTCTGAAGGAGGGGTGTTGATATGCCGCAGTTTTTTTTTTAACTGTAGTGTACACATGACTCTGGCAAGACAGTGATGGAGTGAATGATGGTAAGTGTTTTTTTCTTTTTCAGGCCACCCTGCCTTGGTGGGAAACGGCTGATGTGTTAATAATAAATATAATATAAATATATAAATATATAAATATATAAATATATAAATATATATATATATATATATATATATATATATATATACACACACCACACAGAAACAAGTGGGTATATACAGAGAAAGATCGCAGTCAGCAGGACTCGATACTGCTACTGAAACGGACAAGGTTCTCAGGCAGCGCTCTTGTTCACTCAGCCACAAATGCCACATAGACTAGGCAGCCTGGTTCACAAACCATATTACTTTCCCAGCCCGGGCACGTCACTGAGTCTCAAGCATGGATTCAGGGTATTTCAATCTCCTCCTGTATGTTCTGTCCTCTCAAACTATTTCGTGGCTGAGTGGATAAGAGCGCTCCGTCTTAGTAGCAGTACCGAGTCCTGCTGACTGCGATCTCTCTCTCTCTCTCTCTCTCTCTCTGTACATATATATATATATATATATATATATATATATATATATATATATATATATATATATATATATATATATATATATATATATATATATATATATATATATACAGCTTTTGTTCCCACGTGTAATTATCTGAATTTTTCGGAGTTGAGCTCTGTCTCCTGGTCCCAGTGTATCTAACTGGCTGTCAAGCGGTGATTTACAGTTCTTGGTCCCTCCTTCTTTGATTTTACAGATTTCCAATAGCACTGAGTGACCCATTCTGATTTAACTCTTTTTTTGATGTACAGTAATATTACTGCTTCTGCTGGTAATAATAATAACAATAATAGCAATAATAATTTGTAATAATGCATGATCGATGGGTTTTCAACTCTGTCGAACTTCCTACTAAACCAGCGCCCCTGTGTGTGCCCCTGTGTGTGCCCCTGTGTGTGCCCCTGTGTGTGCCCCTGTGTGTGCCCCTGTGTGTGCGTGACCGTTTGTTCATGTAGATATATTTAGCTAAACATATTTGGTGAAAGGGGTTCAAACTCACCACCAGTAGGTTCAGTTCATCTTCAGGAGGTTGAAATGAACTACCAGGTGGGTTCAAATCCATCAAATGGGGGACTCAAATCTAGGGTCAGGAGGTTCAAATAGAGCACCAAAGGGCATACGTTCTTCATTATTAGACTCAAATTCAGCACCAGGGATTTATGTTCAGTATCAGGAAGCTCATATCCAGGAGGGTTCAAATTCTTCGTTAGGGAGAAGGAGGTTCAAATTCAGCATTAGGACCTTAAAACTCCTACTGAGGTTGAGACTTGGGTTTTGAATCCTTTGCAGATAAGCCAGTAACTACTCTTGAAGCCTTTGTCAGCCTCTTAGAGCTCATCTCCTGACGATGCTCTTACCAGCTCCTCAGCGGGTAACAAGAGTGGGCAGTTTCCATTCATGTTGCAAACATTTGAATCTTTGTGTGGGGGGCCAACGCTGGTGCTGCTCACTCGAGGATTGTCTTTATGAATTGTCTGCACTACATCCTGAATAATTAGTTTGTAATGTTCGTAAAAGCTGCTCTTTGTGTGTGTGTGTGTGTGTGTGTGTGTGTGTGTGTGTGTGTGTGTGTGTGTGTGTGTGTGTGTGTGTGTGTGTGTGTGTGTGTGTGTGTGTGTGTGTGTGTGTGTGTGTGTGTGTGTGTGTGTGTGTGTGTGTGTGTGTGTGTGTGTGTGTGTGTGTGTGTGTGTGTGTGTACTTACCTATTTGTACTTACCTGTTTGTGGTTGCAGGGGTCGGGTCACAGCTTCTGGCCCCACTTCTTCGCTGGTAGCTACTAGGTCCACTCTCTCCCTGCCTCAACAGCTTTATCATACCTCTTAATTAAAGATATGTATAGATCCTGCCTCAACTATATCACTCTCCAGATTGTTCCACTTCTTGACAACTCTATGACTGAAGAAATACTTCCTAACATCCCTGTGATTCATATGAATCTTCAACTTCCAGTTGTGACCCCTTGTTGCTGTGTACCATCTCTGAAACATCCTGTCCCTATCAACTTTCTCAGTTCTTCTCATTATTTTATGTCGCCATCATGTCCTCCCTATTCTTCTTGTCTTCCAATGTCGTCAGGTCGATTTCTCTTAACTTCTACTCGTAAGACATACCCTTTATCTCCGGGACTAGTCTTGTTGCTAACCTTTGCACTTTCTCTAATTTCTTGACGTGCTTGACCAGGTGTGGGTTCCATACTGGTGTTGCATACTCCAATATGGATCTAACATATGCGGTGTAGAGTGTCGTGAATGACTCTTTACTTAGATGTCGAAATGCTATTCTTAAGTTTGCCAGGAGCCCATATGCTGCAGTAGTTATTTGGCTGATGTGCGCCTCGGGAGATGTACTCGGTATCACACTCAACCTCAAGAGCCTTTTCCCTGAGTGAGGTTTGAAGCCCTTTCACCCCTTCCCCCCATAGCCTGTACTCTGCTGTCTTCTTTGACCTTCACCAATCTTTATGGTTTTGTACTTGGTGGGGTTTAACTGCAAGAGATATTTGCTGGACCAGCATTGCAACCTGTCCAGATCCCTTTGTAGTCCTACCTGATCCTCATCCATTGGAATTCTTCACATTAGCCTCACACTATCTGCAAACAGGGACACTTTTGAATCTATCTCTTCCATCATGTCATTTACATATACCAGAAACAACACTGGCCCTACGACTGACCCCTGTGGAACCCCGCTTGTCACTGGCGCCTACTCAGGTACCATCACTCGTTGTTTCCTTCTCTTATCCATTGTAATGCCTTTCCTATTATTCCTGCCAGCTTCTCTAGCTTTTGCATTAATCTCTTGTGTGGAACTGTGTCGAAAGTCTTCTTACAGTCCAAGAAAATGCAATCTACCCACCTCTCTCTTGTCTTACTTCTGTCACCTTGTCATAAAACTCCAGTAGGTTTGTGACACAGGATATCCCTTCACTGAAACCATGCTGGTTATCGTGTATGAGCTCATTCTTTTCTAGGTGTTCCACCAAACTTCTGATAATTTTCTCCATGACTTTACATACTATATATGCTAGATACTCTGGTATGTAGTTTAATGCTGCCTATCTGTTTCCTTTCTTAAAATTTGCTGTTTTCCACACCTCAGGTAGTTGCACTGTTTCAATAGATGTGTTGAAGATTGTTGTTAGTGGCACACACAGTGCCTCTGCTGCCTCCCGCAGGACCCACAGAGAGATGTCCGGTCCTACGGCCTTTGAGGTATCTAGTTCACTTAGCATCCTCTTTACCTCCTCGATTGTGTGTATTGTGTCTAGCACGTGTTGATGTACCCCACCATTCCGGCTTTCTGGAGTCCTTTCTGTCTCCACTGAAAATACTACCTTAAATTTCTTGTTGAGCTCTTCATATACTTATTGGACGTTTCTTATCTCCCCTTCTTCTTTCCTGAGCCTGATTACCTGGTCCTTGACTATTGTTCTCCTGATGTGGCTGTACAACAGCTTCGGGTCAGATTTGGCTTTCGATGCTATGTCATTCTCGTATTGCCGTTGGGCCTGTCTCCTTATTTTCCTGGGTCCTTTGTCTTCTATACTTTTTCCATTCTCTAGCTCGTGTGTGTGTGTGTGTGTGTGTGTGTGTGTGTGTGTGTTTGTGTGTGTGTGTGTGTGTGTGTGTGTGTGTGTGTGTGTGTGTGTGTGTGTGTGTGTGTATACGTGCGTATTCATGTGTAATTAGTTCAATAATTCAGTAAAACAATGTCATTTGAGCATTTGGACTCATTAGCTGGAAATGTTAAAAAAAATCTGGCATATCCAATTACTCATTAACAGTGTTCAGAAGGTGGGGGGGAGGGAGGGGGAGAGAGGGGAATGGGAAGGGGGAGGGGAAAAGGAAGGGGAAGGGGGAGAAAGGGGAAGCATATCCACTAATTTTTAATTGCCTTAATGGAGTCGAACGTGGACCAAAAAAAAAATATCATAATTATCCTGTTTGTTCCGCGGGTCTGAGAAGATCTACGCTTTTGTTCCGTCGTAATCTAGTTCCTGGCCCCCGCCTCTTACTCATGAATAAATTTGCATAGGAATTTTTCATTATTCATAGTAGTAGTAGAAGTAGCAATAGTAATAGTTATAGTAGTAGCTGTATTAACTGTAGTAGCAGTAGTAATAGTAGTAGTAATAGTGGTAGCAGTAGTAGTAGTAGTAGTGATAGTGGTAGCAGTAGTAGTAGTAGTAGTAGTAATAGTGGTAGTAGTAGTAGTAGTAGTAGTAGCAGTAATAGCAGCAGCAACAGTAGTAATAGTAGTAGTTGTATTAGTAGTAGCACTAGCAGTAGTAGTAGTAGCAGTTGTAGTAGCAGTAGTAGTAATAGTAGTAGTAGCAGTAATAGCAGTAGAAGTGGCAGTAGTAGTAATAGTAGTAGCTGTATTAACGGTAGTAGCAGCAGTTGTAGTAGTAGCAATAGTAGTGGCAGTAGTAGTAGCAGTAGTAGTAATAGTGGCTGTATTAACGGAGATAGTAGTACTAGTGGCAGTAATAGTAGTAGCTGTATTAACGATAGCAGTAGCAGCAGCAGTAATAATAGTAGTAGTAGCAGTAGTTGTATCAGTAACAGAATAAGTGTATTAACTATGCGGAAGTGTTAAAACCGTATGGGTCAGACGTCGCTGCTTTACGCAGCACAGGAAGACGTACAAAGAGACGGGAAGAAATTACCTCCTGTTTCTATAAAATTGTTGCTTCTTATACCACTGAGAAAGAGCAGGTGTGACGCCCCTTGGAGAGTAATTTACATTTTTACCAATGGCAGAGTTTATACAAATGAGGGCAAAGCATTTTAACTTTTTTAAAGATTTGTATAATGGATATTTATACAGTCTGTCTCCACCTTCCCAATCCCCCCCTTTCTCTCTCTCTCTCTCTCTCTCTGTCTGTCTGTCTGTCTGTCTCTCTCTCTCTCTCTCTCTCTCTCTGTCTTTGTCGGTCATATATATAGATATATATATATATATATATATATATATATATATATATATATATATATATATATATATATGTGTGTGTGTGTGTGTGTGTGTGTGTGTGTGTCGTGCCGAATATGTAAAACTGGTCAATTAGCAAGAACTCAATTAAAATTAAGTCCTTTTTAAAATTTTCACTTATACGTTTAAAGATATATTTTTTTCATTAATGTTAATGTAAAAAATTTTAATTTTGCTCCAAAAGAATCTTAGAAAACTTACCTAACCTTATTATAACAAGAACAATTTATTTTAGCCTAACCCAACTAAATATATTTTAGATTTGTTTACAATAATTTAATACTAAACAAACACAGTGAAAAATATTTTTTTCGTTAGGTTCAGAATGATTTTGGCGAATTATCGCATACACAAATTTTCGCTTGTCCTATATGGCAAGATGAACGTTGCTATTTAAGCCAAGATCGCAAGTTCTGCCTATTCGGCACGACATATATATATATATATATATATATACATATATATATATATACATACATATATACATATATATATATATATATATACATATATATATACATATATATATATATATATATACATATATATATATATAAATATATATATATATATATATATATATATGTCGTGCTGAATAGATGAAACTGGTCAATTAGCAAAAACTCATTTAAAATTAAGGTCTTTCTACAGTTTTCTCTAATTTGTTTAAAGATATATTTTTTTTCATTTATGTTAATGTAAAAATTAATAATTTTGTATCAAAAGAACCTTAGAAAACTTACCTAACCTTATAATAAAAGCGCAATTTAATTTAGCCTAATCCAGCTAAATATATTTTACAAAAGTTTACAATAATGTAATAAACAAACATAGTGAAATATATTTTTTTTTCGTTGGGTTCAGAATGATTTTTGTGAATTATTGCATACACAGATTTTCGCTTGCCATATTCGGCAATAAGTGCGTTGTCATTTAGGCCAAAATTGCAAGTTTTAAATATTCGGCACAGTATATATGTGTCGCGACACAAGATACATAACAGCCACAGTGCGAGTTGAATTATAGTTGTAAGCCTTTCTTGTTGCAGTCAACTCATCAGGAGCTTACATTGTTACAATGTTACAAAAACGAGTAAAAAAATCCTGGCAGATTAGTTCAGGGATTCTTTCGAACAAAAACGTTCCTGTGAACGAATCTTCTTGCATTTCCTAGTAAATTCTGCAATATTGCAAGCTCCTCATGCATTGATTGCAACACGAAAGGCCTAGAACTACGATCTGTTGGAGTGTGAGCAGGGTAATATTTAGTGAAGGGATTCAGGGAAACCGGTTATTTTCATATAGTCGGACTTGAGTCCTGGAAATGGGAAATACAATGCCTGCACTTTAGAGGAGGGGTTTGGGATATTGGCAGTTTGGAGGGATATGTTGTGTATCTTTATATGTGTATGCTTCTAAACTGTTGTATTCTGAGTACCTCTGCAAAAACAGTGATAATGTGTGAGTGAGGTGAAAGTGTTGAATGATGATGAAAGTATTTTCTTTTTGGGGATTTTCTTTCTTTTTTGGGTCACCCTGCCTCGGTGGGAGACGGCCGACTTGTTGAAATATATATATATATATATATATATATATATATATATATATATATATATATATATATATATATATATATGAGAGAGAGAGATCGCAGTCAGCAGGATTCGATTTTGCTACTGAGACGGACAAGATTCCCAGGCAGCGCTCTTATCCATTCAGCCACAAATGCCACATAAGCTGGTCAGCTTGGTTCACAAGTCATATTACTTTCCCAACCCGGGCACGTCAGTCAGCCTCAAGCATGGATTCAAACTATTTTAATCTCCTCCTGTATGTTCTGTCCTCACAAGTGATTTTTATATCAATGCACGACGCAGAAAGAAGCGGGTTTAAACCAGGCAGCCCAGCTTGTGTGGCATTTGTGGCCGAATGAATAAGAGCGCTGCCTGGGAATCTTGTTCGTCTCAGTAACAGTACTGAGTCCTGCTGACTGCGACCTTTCTCTGTACATACCCGCTTGTTTCTGCGTTGTGCAGAAACAAGCGGGTGTATATATATAGTTGATCTTGTCCTTGCTGAATGTTGTTTTCATGTTCTTGACTAGCAAGTATTGTTCATGGTATCAGATGCGTGAAGAATCAAAGAGCATTTTACCAGCTATGCAAAACACCCTAGTGTGGATGATCCAAATAGCGTGATACAAACATTTGAAAAAAAAATTGAATGTTTGCTTCATTAACATTTATTGAACTTATGTTGGAATAATGTTTATTGAACGTTTGCTCGACGGATATTTGCTGTGTCTACGTTTCGAGATGTGAGAATCTTTTGTTAAGTCATTACAAGGTTATCCCGATTAATACTCCCGCAAGAAACGTGTCATCTTCACCCTGGAATAAAAAAGAAAGATCTCTTACAGAGCTCTAGAAAGAGCTGTATCAAATTAGTGACATGATGCAGCTTTTTCGGATTTCTCTTTAGATGCTCTGAACATCCACAAGATCCCCACAGATACGTCTCACTAATCCATAAATCAAATCCCAGGTAAACTGCAGGTGGCCACTTTACCTCCCCTTTAATCAGGGCTTCTGTACAGGACTTAACACCCCTATAACTCTGTCCTTTACACGTTTCCTGGGGGATGTTTAATGTGGTGACATCGTCGTTTAGGACCTAATGGGCTTGCGTAGGCACTGTGGAAAGGGTGCTGCGGTCGGGTGTAGGGAGGGGGGCGGATCAAGACGCTTCTCTGCGGGAGAAACCCGTAGGCCGAGAGTATCGTTGGTTTATAGGGGAATCTCTTTGTGGTACCGCGAGCGATTTGACAGATTTCTATTTTTTTCGTTATTGATGCTTTGTGTTATTGATGTTTTTGCTCTTGCTGTTGTTGCAACTTCCCTTCTGCTGCTGTTGTTGCTGAGGTGGCTTCTACTGCTGTTACCGCTGCCTTTGTTGCTCTTGCTTTCCACGCTGTTGCTGGAGCGGTAGCTATTATGACCCCTGATTTTCTTTCTGCTTCTGCTGCTCTTGTTGTTGCTGGTGGTGCCATTGTTATCGCTGCTGTACGTCGCTCAAAAATTCTTAAGTGAAGGATCTTTTTCGTGTCCAATATCACGCGAGGAGACCTTCACACAATGTTCCTGCCAAGCATATCCTGTGTCCCCTCAGTAACACCTCTGTGTGACCTTTGATGTTAGATGTTATCCAGAGAGCTGGAAAACAGCCAGTGTGGTGTCAGTTTATAAACAAGGGGAAACAATAGGATGGTTGAAGCTACAGGCAAGCATACTACTTAAACTGATTGAAAGGATAATTAGAAATACTTAGAGATCTTGGCTAGAAGCGGATTCATTATGACAAATTAACATGGGGTCAGAGATGGTATATCCTGCCTGACAAATATTATGAAATATTATAACCGACATCCTTTATGACATTGAAGGGCGAGTAGACTGTATTTCTTAAGCAGTATTATTATAGAAATGGTTTAGAAAATCGACAGATAGGTAAATCCGGAGATAGGTAAAGCCAAGCAGTTGGTGGCTTCTTCACTGGTGGACAAAATCTGCTATTGGAAGTAGATCTTGCTCAGTGGTTAGCCAAGCATGGAAGAATATCATGGAATCTTGGTACAGAAATCTGCCATTCAGTGTCCTTAAGTGTCAGATGTCAGGGAAAGTATTTTAAGAAAAGACGAAAATGATAGACAATCCCTAAGAGTCGCAAACTTGGTAGTTAACGGCAATATATAACCCATTTAAGCTATCAATAATCATCATAGGACCGCCGAATGTCCTTCCATTTTGATTAAAAGACAATATGCAATTTTGTCGCGTTTATGGCTCTATTCAGCATCACCATATTCTGTTTTGTGTTTTTTCATTACTCGTATATAATTACTTAAGCTCGTATATCTGCCACGTTTGATGGCAATTGCTTATTCAGTTAACAAATCCAAGGAACTCCAGAAACTTTTTTGATAAACAGTCATCAATCATTTCTGGACTCATACTGTGATAATACTACTATGTTATGGGAATTTTCCAGTGTTACTGGAATCTCTTCTCAACATTGCTGTTCTAAACGCCACGCAGTTTAAAGCAATATTTTTTGTTTGTTCTCTTTTCAACAACTGAAACCAAAGAGATTAAGAATAAACGAATAAAAGTTGCAAAATATGCCACCCAGTCACAGAGAATGGAACCTTTATACAGAATTGGACTTCGTGTTTGGGAGGACCGTAGACTAAACTATAAAAATTGGGTTCTTGGGCCATCATGCTAAAGAAAAACATGTCAGTCTGTCGTCTACATACGTTTACTAAGCGAAGATCAGAAACCGAAAGCAACTAATCTGGGAACAGATTAGTTGAGAGACACAATTCTCAACCAAAGGTCAATTTGTGCAAATATTATGCTTGAGGCATCTGTAAGCATGGAATATCAGGAAAAAAATGGGACATGCAACTTTGAGCATCCCAAAAAATGTAGCGACCTCCTGTCTAAAGGAGTGTGTGGTTCTTCTTCCTGTACTTTCTTTCACCCAAAAATGTGTTACTCCTCGGTCCTCCAGAAACAGTGTTACAACATCGACTGCCCTGCATACCATCTAAAAGGGACCAGGAGGCACAGACCCCACAAGACAAACAATAGTAGCTACGATAACCCAACTCCAGGTGATTTTTTAGTGGCAGGAAACGGAAAAAGAAAATGGAAGGAAATAACAAAAATAGTCCACCACCTTGGAGCCTTGTTGGACTGGAGGCGCAGCCAGTGGCCACCCATGGCCCTCCAGAATTACAACTACTGATGCCGATAACAAAATCCCCCCAACAAACACAGAATACAACCTCGTTCATATTTGCTAATATACAGGGCCTTAAGCCATCCATCAACAACAAAATACCTTTTATCAGTGGACTTCTAGAGGAGTCTAATGCAATGTTTGCAGCCTTCACAGAGACTCACACAAAAGATCACTTTGACAGTGAAATATGGATAAGTGGTTACAACCTTTTTAGATGCAACAGAATGAACAGGCAACAAGGAAGGGGGGGTTGGCCGGTATGTCAAAGAGTCCCTCATCTGCACGGAGTTGCTGAACACAACAAATGAGGTAGTTGAAGTTCTATCAGTAAAGATCGAGAACCAAAACCTAGTCATTGTGGTTGTATATAAGCCACCAGATGCAACCTCACAACAGTTCAAGGAACAGCTACTGAAAATTGATTACGTCTGGAAAACCTTCCAGCTCCATCCCCAAACATCGTACTGCTTGGTGACTTCAACCTAAGGCATACAAAATGGAAGAATGTAGCAAATAATGTTATAGCTGAAACAATCCCCGGAGGTAGCACAGATGAAAGGTCACACACACATGAGCTACTAAGTCCCTGCGAAAAACACACCTTAAGCTAGCAGATAGTGGAGCCAACAAGACTAGAAAACACACTTGACCTTATCTTCACAAATAATGAGGACCTGATAAGAGATTTAAGAATATCAAAAACAACTAATTCCGATCACAACCTAATCGAAGTCCAGACGTACATGCATAGGGGTCCTGATCAGCAGAATGCATGTACCTGTGAAGGTGTCTTCACAAAATACAACTTCAATAACAAGAACATCAACTGGGACCAGGTAAACCATGTCCTAAACGAAACAAGTTGGGAAGATATCTTAAATGACATGCATCCAAACCAGTGCCTTGAAAGGATCAACTTCCTGGCAGCTGAAGCATGTTCTAGGCATATTCCCCTAAGAAAGAAGAGCAGGAGTAAACTGGAGAGAGAAAGACGCTCCCTCTACAGAAGACGACGAAGAGTCACTGAGCTCCTCAGGAGTGCTAGAATATCTGATACGCTAAAGGAGGCGCTGACCAGGGAAGTGGAAACCATCGAACTTAAGTTAAATGGCTCTTACAGGAACCAGGAGAGACAGGAGGAGCTTAAAGCTATTAGTGAAATTGAAAGAAATTCAAAATATTTCTTTTCATATGCCAAAAACAAGGCAAATACCACATCTAGTATCGGGCCTTTACTCAGACAGGATGGGACTTACACAGATGACAACAAGGAAATGAGTGAAATATTGAAATTCCAGTATGACTCTGTGTTTAGTGAACCACTAATCGGTCTGAGGATCGACGACCCAAATGATTTCTTCATGAATGAGCCTCAAAACTCCATAAATGTATGCCAGATTTCCGACATTACCCTAACTCCGATAGATTTCGAAAAAGCCATTGACAACATGCCCATGCACTCAGCCCCCGGCCCAGACTCGTGGAACTCTGTTTTCATTAAGAACTGCAAGAAACCCCTCTCGCGTGCCCTAAGTACACTGTGGAGGAGGAGCTTGGACATGGGTGAAATTCCAGTCATTTAAAACGACGGATATAGCCCCACTCCATAAAGGTGGCAGCAAAGCATTAGCTAAGAACTATAGACCAATAGCTCTGACGTCCCACATCATAAAAATTTTTGAAAGAGTGCTGAGAAGCAGGATTGCAAATCACCTGGATTCCCAAAATCTGCACAATCCAGGGCAACATGGGTTCAGGGCAGGTCGCTCCTGCCTCTCACAACTACTGGATCACTATGATATGGCCTTGGATGCACTGGAAGAAAATCAGAATGCAGATGTAATATACACAGACTTTGCAAAAGCATTTGACAAATGCGATCATGGCGTAATAGCCCATAAAATACGTGCTAAAGGAATAACTGGGAAAGTGGGGAGATGGATATTCAACTTCCTAACAAATCGAACACAAAAGGTAGTGGTCAACAGAGTTAAATCGGAGGCTGCCATAGTGAAGAGCTCTGTTCCACAAGGCACAGTACTCGCCCCCATCTTATTCCTCATCCTCATATCAAACATACACAGAGATATACATCACAGCACCGTATCATCCTTTGCGGATGATACTAGGATCTGCATGAGGCTGTCATCTGCTGAGGACGCGGTTAACCTCCAAGAAGATATAAACAAAGTTTTCCAGTGGGCAACGGTAAACAATATGATGTTCAATGAGGACAAATTCCAACTACTCCGTTATGGAAAACTGGAGGAGATAATAACTAGAACAGAGTATACTACAGACTCTGGCCATACAATAGAGTGGAAAAATAATGTAAGGGACCTGGGAGTAGTAATGTCTGAGAATCTCACTTTCAAGTATCACAACAGTGCCACGATCGCACGTGCAAAGAAAATGATAGGATGGATAATAAGAGCGTTCAAAACGAGAGATGCCAAGCCAATGATGATCCTTTTCAAATCACTTGTTCTCTCTAGGCCGGAATACTGCTGTACATTAACATCTCCATTCAAAGCAGGTGAAATCGCAGATCTAGAGAGTGTACAGAGATTCTTTACTGCACGTATAAGTTCTGTCAAGCACCTTAACTACTGGGAACGCTTGGAAGCACTTGACTTGTACTCGTTGGAACGCAGGAGGGAGAGACATATCATAATCTACAACTGGAAAATCCTGGAAGGAGTGGTCCCAAATCTGCACACAGAAATCACTCCCTACGAAAGTAAAAGACTGGGCAAGCGATGCAAAATGCCCACAATTAAAAGTAGGGGCGCAATTGGTACACTAAGGGAAAACACCATAAGTGTCCGGGGCCCAAGACTGTTCAACAACCTCCCATCAAGCATTAGGGGAATTGCCAATAGCCTCCTGGCTGCCTTCAAGAGAGAGCTGGACAGATACCTAAAGTCATTGCCGGATCAGCTGGGCTGTAGCTCGTACGTTGGACTGCGTGCGGCCAGCAGTAACAGCCTAGTTGATCAGGCCCTGATCCATCGGGAGGCCTGGTCATGGACCGGGCCGCGGGGGCGTTGATCCCCGGAATAACCTCCAGGTAACCTCTAGGTAACAGTGCCACAGAGGCAGTGGTTCTCACACAAACGTGTAACACCATAAGCAACCACCCACATACACAACCCTGCTCCCCAAACTATGGGAGATAAATGGTTCAATGCAATAGTTGCTCCAAGCCATGACTGAGTAAATGGGAAGTAAATATCATGTAAGGTCAGGCAGACGTCCTGTTTCTTATGATGAATCACGACATTTAATATAGTCATTGGTATTGGTGAAATTACCAGGTTTAAGATTATATACAATGGCCTCAGCTGAGAATGCGTTAAGCATATACAAGCTTAAGCTAATTCTAATATATTTCTTCCCACCATTAAACAGCTAGGAACTAATTCTGGCCCCAAATAAACCAGGCTGCGATGGCTATGTGGGGCAGCAGACCTCCAGCAGCGACACCCTGGTTGACCAAGCAAGTACCAGACGAACCTGACACATGGCCGGGCTCCGAGAGTAGTGAAACTCTCGAAACGAATATCAGACTATTTAGCAGAGTTATTGCAAACTCTCCTGCGAGTACTGACGTTGTGTTAACCTAGATTCAAGAGGTTTATCTGCTTTCCCGATGTAAAATAAATAACAACTGCTACGAGGCACTTTGTTCACATCTACAGCGTTGCTGGTATATTTCTGATCTGTAAGCTCTTAACTGTCCTTGAATTCTTGAAGACTACGTGTATGTTATATCTTTTGAGGGAATTAGGCAAAAACCGAAAGATTCTCGTTATATGAAAGCACCGGTAAAATCTTCCTTGGTGGGGTTGTCCCAGGTTCAGTCCTACAATGAGTCGTTTTTACTGCTTTCAAGGTTTTTTCCACAAAATCTTTCTGGTATTGCAGTCTCATCGTAATATCATCGATTTTTGTAATTTCCTCATCTAAATACCTGGGGCTACAAATGTGCAGAAATATTGAGAGGACACATTCCTTTATACTCTAGTTTCATAATTGGAATAATAGTGTATGTTGGAGTATACGTTGGTTGCCTTTCTATATACTGTATACTTAAGGTTTCTGAAATTTTTGGGTTATCCTAGGTTCTCTACACACATGCTGCTATGTATGATAATCTATGTAACTGTATTTGTGTATACTTGAATAAACTTACTTACTTACTTAACAAGACATTAAGGAAAGAGAGTTTCTTCTCCACTTCCTTTTGAACTGTAAATTTAATGGACGGGTCAAGTTCATAAAGTCTGATCAAGAAATTTTTCAAATCCTAGTAAGACATCCACAGGCAAAGGACATCGTCCACATATTTGAACCATCTAGCCTAACTAGGTAGGACATCTGTTAACATTCTAGTCTCGAAGAATTCCATTCATAAGTTACTCAATACGGGGGACAATGGATTCCCATTGCCATCCAAAGTTTTTGGTAGTACTTCATCTCAAACACGAATTAGCACTCTACAATGAAGATTAATTAGCTCAATAGGAAGCTTATCCAATTCGTCCTTCAAAAAAGGTAACGTGTGTACCAAGACCAGTACAGTTAACAACGCAGTTACGTCTATGCTTACTAATGTGAAATAA
The DNA here is from genome assembly GCF_038502225.1 of Cherax quadricarinatus. NCBI lineage: Eukaryota > Metazoa > Arthropoda > Malacostraca > Decapoda > Parastacidae > Cherax > Cherax quadricarinatus. Next base: position 26,684,619 of record NC_091300.1, on the reverse strand, counting down.
TTTTGTAAATTCTGATTATGAAGTTTATAAGATCTATACTGCCATAACAGGTCCCACTTTCCAACACTTGTCGCATAAGAAGCATTTTCTTTGACACATCAACCTTGTTCTCAGCTTGGTGTTGTTAGTGGAGAGAACATGTCTGTCTGAGAGGCGAGGCGATTCCTCTCTTAGACTCTCTCGTTACTGATGGAGGTTTATTTTTACATTATAAACGCTTGTATATATTAATTTTTGTTTCTAAGAATAAGACGTTGAACTTCTAGAGCGAGTCAGGTTGGTTTAGTCTACTGTGGTACTCCAGGAATAGTTCGCATTAGGCGATTTACTACCCTTATCCGTGAGGAAAGTGTTGGCGCACCGTAGTCAGTGTGGGAGTGAACTACGTACAGGTTAACAGTGGTAACTTCTTAAAACTAGTACCATCATGTGGGTTGGTCACTGCTTTCATGGCTCTGATTCTGTTCTACAAACAAGTGATCCCTGATATTAATGATGATAGCGAACCAAATCCCGCTTTAGTGAAAATAAAGATTATAAAACCGAGTGCAATCTCCTCTCTACACGAACAAACTGGTGAGTTATGAATGAGGGTTTTTGTGTCAGTCACTTCACAAGCGTCCTGTAGGGTGAGGCCTTGCCTCTTCTAGATGTTCACACAGGTCTTCAAGGGACGTGTGTTCACTTTGTCGAAAATAAAGCACTGGAGGTTCACTATAGGAACTTGAGTTTAAACCTTCTGGGTTTTTTTCAGACGATGTAGATGATGAGCAGCTGTATAGGTTGAAACACAACTTTTATGACGAGAGAGAATTTAATCAGTATCGCTGGCTTTTTTTTTTTTTTTTTTTTTTTTTTTTTTTTTTTTTTTTTTTTTTTTTTTTTTTTTTTTTTTTTGGAAGTCATTGTGATGTGAGTCACCTCTCTTCATACTGTCTAACCTGGTTGACTGCGGCAGTTAATGAGCTCTACTGGTAGTTGCAAACTAATACGTATCCACAACATCTCTCCTCAACAACTTTCTGACAAAACTAGTGAGATATAATGTTTATACAGTATATTACTACAAATATATTTTTTATTAATTGTAACTTATAGATAAAAGTACATTAACGTAACGTAATTGAAACATACAAAGCCTATAAGATTTTATGTTTCATAACTAATTTGTTTAATATGGAGAGTTTAAGTTATGAAAAAAAGATCCAACTGATTTTATGTTGAGAATACCTCAGCACCCACCTAATCAGCTCATGTTTTTTTGGCCTTGAAAATCTTCATGAAGAAATTAAGGCTGAAAAAAAAATTCTTTAAAATGCTGAATGTTGACATGGTGCTATTCATCGGATCCTTTATCACAGACCCCCCTAAGGTTAATAAATCTCAGGAAAAAAAAAAAGACTGGACTACCAACAATTCCAGATTTGTTCCCCTTGGCAGCCAGACTAACAGCTCTGCTCCTGAAGTTAAAAATAGGCAATAATCAATAGGGAAACACACGCAAACACACACACACACACACACACACACACACACACACACACACACACACACACACACACACACACACACACACACACACACACACACACACACACACACCTCATATAAACTCTCTGCTATCCTCTCATAGATCTATGTCGAATATACTCGCTGGACATTCAACGGATACCCACTGAAAGTCATACCTAGTTGATTATCCTTAGAGTTCAGGTCCTTCCACGTCGCATCCAGATCCTGTTTGTGTCAACTCTTCAAAACGAGGCCAAGTTATGCACAAACAGCATTGTTTAGTCACGAAGGTCTGTTCCTGTTTGACTTCGTTTCCATTCTCGTAATAATTCCATGATATATGATTCCTACTGTAACCTTGTGGTAATTTTGCAGCACAGGAGACACTCCTAAATTGAATGATTCGGCGTATACACTGTGGTCTTTAATTGCAAGGCGATATGCAGAGATTGCGAAAGGCGATATTCATGTATTGTGCCTTGTGATACCTGAGAATAGTGATACGCGAGATATGTGTGTATGTACAATAGGAGGTCAACGACATCATAAAGAGAAGCCTCCCCTCAGCCCAACGGGAACCCCAAGTGCAGAGGTCTGACGGAAGTCAAAGCGTCCTGATGGAGCCACTATGTTACTCTGGAAGGATGGAATGCAGATTGCCTGGGACTACACCTGTGCTGCCACATTGGCAGACACGTACTTGCCGTACTCCGTAGCTGAAGGGGGTGGAGCTGCCAGCCACAGGGAGACCCAGAAGACTCACAAATATGAAGACCTTCCCCCTTGCTATAACTTCATCCCAATAGGGTCGGAGACCCATGGAGCATGGGGCAGGTGTGCTCTAAAGTTCCTCAAAGAGCTGGGTGAAAAACTCATCATAGAAACCAAGGACCACAGGGCGGCCAGCTTCCTTTTTCATAGACTCAGTGTTGCGATCCAGAGGGGAAATGCCTGCAGCATTCTGGCCACGCGGCCCACCGCAGGGCAGCTGGACGAATTATTCGAGATGTAGCTCTGAGTTATCTATGTTGTTTTACTCCCTATTGTATTTTTGTCAATGTAT
>NC_091300.1:26652044-26677044 GCF_038502225.1 Cherax quadricarinatus | reverse complement strand
ATATGGACTTCAGTAAGGCTTTTGACAGGGTCCCACATCAGAGACTATTGAGGAAAATTAAGGCACATGGAATAGGAGGAGAAATTTTTTCCTGGATAGAGGCATGGTTGACAAATAGGCAGCAGAGAGTTTGCATAAATGGGGAGAAATCAGAGTGGGGAAGCGTTGCGAGCGGTGTTCCACAGGGGTCAGTGTTGGGCCCCCTGCTGTTCACTATATACATAAACGACATAGATGAGGGCATAAAGAGCGACATCAGCAAGTTTGCCGATGACACCAAAATAGGCCTTCGAATTCATTCTGAAGAGGACATTAGAGCACTCCAGGAAGATTTGAGTAGACTGATGCAGTGGTCGGAGAGGTGGCAGATGCAGTTTAATATAGACAAATGCAAAGTTCTAAATGTTGGACAGGACAATAACCATGCCACATATAAACTAAATAATGTAGATCTTAATATTACGGATTGCGAAAAAGATTTAGGAGTTCTGGTTAGCAGTAATCTGAAACCAAGACAACAGTGCATAAGTGTTCGCAATAAAGCTAATAGAATCCTTGGCTTCATATCAAGAAGCATAAATAATAGGAGTCCTCAGGTTGTTCTTCAACTCTATACATCCTTGGTTAGGCCTCATTTAGATTATGCTGCACAGTTTTGGTCACCGTATTACAGAATGGATATAAATGCTCTGGAAAATGTACAAAGGAGGATGACAAAGTTGATCCCATGTATCAGAAACCTTCCCTATGAGGATAGACTAAGGGCCCTGAATCTGCACTCTCTATAAAGACGTAGAATTAGGGGGGATATGATTGAGGTGTATAAATGGAAGACAGGAATAAATAAAGGGGATGTAAATAGTGTGCTGAAAATATCTAGCCTAGACAGGACTCCCAGCAATGGTTTTAAGTTAGAAAAATTCAGATTCAGGAAGGATATAGGAAAGTACTGGTTTGGTAATAGAGTTGTGGATGAATGGAACAAACTCCCAAGTACAGTCATAGAGGCCAGAACGTTGTGTAGCTTTAAAAATAGGTTGGATAAATACATGAGTGGGTGTGGGTGGGTGTGAGTTGGACCTGATTAGCTTGTGCTACCAGGACGGTTGCAGTGTTCCTCCCTTAAGTCAAGGTGACCTGACCTGACTAGGTTGGGTGCATTGACTTAAGCCGGTAGGAAACTTGGACCTGCCCCGCATGGGCCAGTAGGCCTGCTGCAGTGTTCCTTCGTTCTTATGTTCTTATGTTCTTAACCCGTTAGAGTTTCCCCGGTCCTACCTTACTAGGCGTTAGATGACTGTGAAAGCTTTCCGTTATCATCGCAGTGTTTTTCTTACCTAACGAAGACACAAAACACTTATAACTGATAAACCTTATTTCTACCAAGTTTGGTTTACAAAAGACGGTATTATTGACATTATAGGAAGTCCCAGACTATGCAGAGCAGGTACACAGTCTCTGCAGATATACATTAAAATACATTAGGACGACTTTCCTGGGGGAAACCCCCCGTGGGACGACCCTAGCTGGGAAGACCCTCCTTTGATACCTTCACCTTTGATATACCTTTGTTGAGTTTCGAGGGTTTCACTACTCTCGGAGCCCGGCCATGGGTCAGGCTCGTCTGGTGCTTGCCTGGTCAACCAGGCTGTAGCTGCTGGCGGACTACATTCCCTCCATTGGACATTTCCCTCCCCCCCCCCGCACACGAGAAGACCCTAAATGGAACCCCTAGTTTGAAGACCATGGGAACCCCCACTGTGAAAGCCTTAGATGGGACTCCCAGTAGGAAGATCCTTCACGGCACTCCCACTACAGAGTTAGTAGGACACAGTGGGAAGATCTCCATGGCACCTCTACTGGGAAGACCCCAATAGGACCCCACTAGGAAGATCGTGCTCAGCTGATTCTCTAGTATAAAAGTCACAGTTGGTCAAGGTCTGCTTACTCACACGAAGATACACAAAGTTAAAGTTTCAATGTTTGTTTACAAAAGTGTGTGTGTGTGTGTGTGTGTGTGTGTGTGTGTGTGTGTGTGTGTGTGTGTGTGTGTGTGTGTGTGTGTGCGTGCGTGCGTGCGTGCGTGCGTGCGTGCGTGCGTGCGTACGTGCGTGCTTAAGAGAGAAAGAAAAAGAGACAGACAGACACAGACGAGACGTCCTGATGGCCAAATTCCTAATTTAAAAGCAACAATTAAATCTGAATACTCGTTATACAAACAAGGTATGAGCGATTGGCTTTCTAGCTAGCTCCCTGGCTTGCTTGACTAACTGGCTTTCTGGCTGGCTGGATGGCTGGTTGGCTGGCCGTATAGGAATGTGATCGGCTGGCTGGTCATTGTGTATAGAAAATCAGCCTTGTTAACTGTTGTCTTCTTATGAATCACCACCCACAGGATCCTTCATACTGGTCGAGAAGCCACTGGGGTCCTTGATTCCATCCATTTTCTGTGGCTCGAGAGATCATTGTGATTTCCACTTCCCAACGGGTCAAACGACAATTTTGGTTTCTGCTTCCCAGTGGGTCACAAGACAATCTTGGATTCTATTTCCCAGTGGGTCAAAAGATAATTGTGGTTCCTACTTCCCAGTGGGTCAAAAGACAATTGTGGTTTCTACTTCCCAGTGGGTCAAAAGACAATTGTGGTTTCTACTTCCCAGTGGGTCAAAAGACAATTGTGGTTTCTACTTCCCAGTGGGTCAAAAGACAATTGTGGTTTCTACTTCCCAGTGGGTCAAAAGACAATTGTGGTTTCTACTTCCCAGTGGGTCAAAAGACAATTGTGGTTTCTACTTCCCAGTGGGTCAAAAGACAACTGTGGTTTCTACTTCCCAGTGGGTCAAAAGACAACTGTGGTTTCTACTTCCCAGTGGGTCAAAAGACAACTGTGGTTTCTACTTCCCAGTGGGTCAAAATACCCTAGTAGTTTCTACTTTCCAATGGATCAAAAAAAAACCGTAGTGGTTTCTACTTCCCAGTGGATCAGTACACTGTAGAGGCTTCTGCTCCCCAGTGGATCAAAAGATCATTGGGATCTCTACTTCCCAGTGGGATCAAAATTCATTGTTTCTCTGTTAAAGCGATCTCACTGAAATTTTTTCTTTATTTTTTCAGCAAAAAAGGTAGATCACAAAAAAAAAGAAAGGCTTGTAAAACTTCCATTTATGCTTACTGAGGGGAGAGAGAGAGAGAGAGAGAGAGAGAGAGACAGGCAAACGCAAGAAGTAAATCTGAATTAAGCATGAGACGTGTTACAGAAAACCCAAGTCACTCCTGACAAGTTAGGATGAATGAGTTAATATTCGTACACGCGGCCCCTCACCCCTCCCGTCTGTCTGTCTGTCTGTCTGTCTGTCTGTCTCTCTCTCTCTCTCTCTCTCTCTCTCTCTCTGTCTCTCTCTCTGTCTCTCTCTCTGTCTCTCTCTCTGTCTCTCTCTCTGTCTCTCTCACTCTCTCTCTCTCTCTCTCTCTCTCTCTCTCTCTCTCTCTCTCTCTCTCTCTCTCTCTCTCTCTCTCTCTCTCTCTCTCTCTCTCTCTCTCTCTCTCTCTCACACTCTCACACACACACACACACACACACACACACACACACACACACACACACACACACACACACACACACACACACACACACACACACACACACACACACACACACACACACACACACACACACACACACACATACATACACACACACACACACACACACACACATTTCGGCCCGTCCTGAACCATTTTCAAATCAAACTTAACCAGAAAATACGAGGAAGACCATAAGAAAGGTCAGAAGAGGGAGAAAATGTTTCACAATAGATTCTGAGAACAAAAAAAAAAACACTAAGTGAAGCTGTAACTATGAATTAAATACAATTGCCTGAGATGCAGAAGACAGCAAATTTATCCAGGATATTAAAGAAAGGAGACAAACAGAATTATAAAAACGATAAAGTGGAGTACAACACGTATTTATAGAGGGTTAATCCTGTCTTATAACCTGCTTGAGTTCTATGTCAAAGTAAGAGAGGTGAGACCAGAGAGAGGACTGGGTTGATTACATATTTTTTTGGAGTGCAAGAATTTAACACTGCATCGCACAAAAGACTGAGCCAAAAAAACAGATTAGCAGGTAGTGATAACAGGGAACACACTACCATGGATCTAAGAGAGACTGTTTGGAAAGAAAAAAAATAAAAGTGTGATTTTCCTGGAAGAGACCTTAGAATGGACATTTATGGTTCTACAAGGATCGGTACACGATCAAAGTTCTCTGTAAATATAGCAGCAGTTGCTACGAGAATCGGTACTAGGACCAGTTCTTTTTCTAGTAGATGTCAATGACATAAACCACGGTACGGGCGGGGATTGAACTCGCAGCTAGTGAGTCGTAAAACTCCGTAACACCGAGGTTTGTTTGCAATGATGTCATCACAGTTTCGTGAGTCAACGACATGACTGATGAGATTCAGTTCGTTGTGTTCCTATTGACAGATTATTTTAAATTAATAAAGAGAAAACCGTAAGGGACAAGAAAAGGCTCTTGATTTAGGTAATTGGATCTGTGCTCCAATTTCCTGAATTAAACCTGAATTCCTTCCATCCCTCTCTTCCCCTCCCCCTCAGGTGCTGTATAATTCCTACTGCTTTAACTCTCCCTCATGATAATAATGTTGATAGAACTGGACCTGGATAAACTGCAGGACTGGCCAGACAAGTAGCAACTGGCATTCAACTCCAATCATGAGGTTAGGAAGATTAGAGAAGAAAGAAGACCAGAAGCTAAGTAAGGTTCGCGGTACAGAGGCTGAAAAATCGCAAAAAAAGAAATGAACCTAGGGACAAGCATAGCACTATACCTATCGCCAGATGAGCACATCAACCTCAAAACATACGCGGTGAATTAGCGTTTGGCAAATCTAAAATTAACTTCCGGGATTCTCAATAAATAGTCATTCACGACCCTAAGTAGCACTTGTTAGGCCAATTTGTGAGTACGCAGAGTCAGTATGAAGCCACAAAGCAGGTCAAGAAAATTGATAGAGTGGATAAATTTGCAGCCTTTGTTTGCCTTTGATATACCTCTGAAGGCTTTCGAAAATTTTCCTGATCTCACAGCCCGGCTCTAGGTCAGGCTTGTATGGTGAAGAGACTAGTCCTGGTGCTTAGGAAAGTGACGTATGAGAATGAACTTAAAGAACTGAACCTGACGATATTAGAGGATAAAAGAACCGGGAGTAAATGGTATCACGACTTAGGAATATTCAGAGATATGGTGGACAAACAAAGTAAGTTCCAGAGTCAATAAAGGGATACGAGAGGGCACAGTCAGAAGTTAAATATACAAATGAGTCACAGGAATATCAGACAGTATTTCACAAGACTTAGGCGGTGGAGGCAGGCTCCATACGTAACTTTATGAAGAGGAATTATAGAGCCACAGAGCTATGAGGAAGTAAAGCAAGGAAAGGGTAAGTTCATAGGCAGAACCAGGAGCTGAAACTCAATCCTTATAACAACAAGTGAGAGCAACAGGTTCTTACGTTTCCTCTAAGAACACAAACAAAAACATATCAGCTCAGAAGTTGTGTATTTTGATGTGTACGTCGGCGAGCCCAAAACTTTTGTTAAGACAAATCAGAAAAAAAACTTCAGCGAGCAGAAGAAAAGCAGGTTTGCCCGAGTGCTCAGGTGAAGCTGCTGAGTGTGGCTGAGTCAAACTGATGAGTGTGGCTGAGTCAAACTGATGATTTGTGGCTGAGTCAAACTGATGAGTGTGGCTGAGTCAAACTGCTGAGTGTGGCTGAGTCAAACTGCTGAGTGTGGCTGAGTCAAACTGATGATTGTGGCTGATGAGTGTGGCTGAGTGAAACTGATGAGTGTGGCTGAGTCAAACTGATGAGTGTGGCTGAGTCAAACTGATGAGTGTGGCTGAGTCAAACTGATGATTGTGGCTGAGTGAAACTGATGAGTGTGGCTGAGTCAAACCGATGAGTGTGGCTGAGTCAAACTGATGAGTGTGGCTGAGTCAAACTGCTGAGTGTGGCTGAGTCAAACTGCTGAGTGTGGCTGAGTCAAACTGATGAGTGTGGCTGAGTCAAACTGATGAGTGTGGCTGAGTCAAACTGATGAGTGTGGCTGAGTCAAACTGATGAGTGTGGCTGAGTCAAACTGATGAGTGTGGCTGAGTCAAACTGATGAGTGTGGCTGAGTCAAACCGATGAGTGTGGCTGAGTCAAACCGATGAGTGTGGCTGAGTTAAACTGATGAGTGTGGCTGAGTGAAACTGATGAGTGTGGCTGAGTTAAACTGATGAGTGTGGCTGAGTGAAACTGATGAGTGTGGCTGAGTTAAACTGATGAGTGTGGCTGAGTGAAACTGATGATTGTGGCTAAGTCAAACTGATGAGTGTGGCCGAGTCAAACTGATGAGTGTGGCTGAGTCAAACTGATGAGTGTGGCTGAGTCGAACTGATGAGTGTGGCTGAGTGAAACTGATGAGTGCGGCTGAGTCAAACCGATGAGTGTGGCTGAGTCAAACTGATGAGTGTGGCTGAGTCAAACTGATGAGTGTGGCTGAGTCAAACTGATGAGTGCGGCTGAGTCGAACTGATGAGTGTGGCTGAGTGAAACTGATGAGTGCGGCTGAGTCAAACCGATGAGTGTGGCTGAGTCAAACCGATGAGTGTGGCTGAGTCAAACTGATGAGTGTGGCTGAGTGAAACTGATGAGTGTGGCTGAGTTAAACTGATGAGTGTGGCTGAGTGAAACTGATGAGTGTGGCTGAGTCAAACTGATGAGTGTGGCTGAGTCAAATTGATGAGTGTGGCTGAGTTAAACTGATGAGTGTGGCTGAGTCAAACTGATGAGTGTGGCTGAGTTAAACTGATGAGTGTGGCCGAGTCAAACTGATGAGTGTGGCTGAGTCAAACTGATGAGTGTGGCTGAGTCAAACTGATGAGTGTGGCTGAGTCAAACTGCTGGCTGGGCAAGGCCTGGCTCAGCGTAATTTTGTTTTTATAACTAGATTACATAACGTCCGGGAATGTTAGAACGATTTTATGATCAAACTCTGTGTATACCTATCATGGAATAATGAAATTTGGAATAATTTCTGTCGGGATTTATATATATGTTGTTGTTTTGCGAACGCAACGACGAATTGTATAAATACAATACATGGTTCACATTATCTTTGAATCTGATCATTATGGTTAGGCTGTCAACGTATGATAGTTATAGTGGATTCTAATTACTGAAAATATTTTTCGATTTATAATAGTTATTATAACTCCAAAGGATAACAAATTATATAATATTGATGTTTCCTACCAAGGATAAAGACTCAAAAAGAAGAAACGCATTGACCATTACTTGAACTCGAGATGTATTTAAAAAAAAAAGGGTATTGGCACAGCTCCGGTTAATGTTGTCATTCACGTCTGTTATCCCCGGTGTATAATATATTATATATCTAAACCTACCTGTTGATGGTTCTGGGGGGGGGGATGTTACCCACCGCCGTTCATCGTGGTCTTTTTCTGGACCAGACCTTCTGGTTCATGGCCTGATCAGGCTGGTGGTGGTGGTGGTGGTAGCAACACAATGTCCAACGTAAAGACCCTATCCCAGCTGCTAAGGCATTACCTTGAGGTACTCTCTGAGTTCTCTCTTGAAAGAGTTGTCTGTTGCTTCTGCCATCTGGTATATAGTTGTTTAAGACCCACTCTTATTGTTAAACATTCCCGTTCATTCCTTGACGTTACCAACAGATGGAGATTCGAACCTCAACTGCTCAATGGGCTGAATGACTCGCGCAGGCTTAGCCCTTCATGACACGCACGCACGCACGCGCGTGCACGTCCATACACATACTCTCTCTCACACACACACACACACACACACGCACACGGCCAGGAGCTGTGACTCACTCAACCTATGCAACCACATAGAGTTGAGTACACACAGGAGCTGTGACTCGACCCTTGCAACCACAAATACACACACACACACACACACACACACACACACACACAACTGTGCACCCTAACCATGGCTTCATTCCCCCATGCGATATTTTTTTCCCAGCTTAAACAACTCAGTAGGTAGTGATGCCTCTGACACCAGCCACGTCGCTTCTTTATTCATGTTGTGGACGGAGTTTCCGAGTTTTTGAATGCAAAAAAAACAAAAACTTCTCGCCGAGTGAGACCTCTTCACTTTGTTCTTCATCCACTCTGATCTTGTTCCCTTTCTCGGCCTATTTCTTATCTCGTTTTCCCTCTCTCTAGTTCTTTCATTCTTTCCCCTTTTCCACCTCTTATCTCTGTTTACTTTATCCTCTGTAGTTCTCTTCCCCTCTCCCAATCAACCTTCATTTTCTACAATTTCTTTGCTCTATTTCTACCTCCCATTCCACTTTATATTTACATTACCTTCCCTCTCTTTTTCTCTCATTCCATTTCTTATCTCCATTTCTTTTAAATCTTTCTCATTCTCTAGTGCCCTTCCCTACGCCATATATATCCGACCTTCCCTATACAGGATGCTAAATGGCTAACATATCAAGCTGATATCAGGATTTCCTTCCAACCTGTTATTCCTCTGGTAGAACGTGTGTAGGGAATCTTCATCAGTTAGCGGAGGGAGAGACCAGATACCAGCCAGAACTGGAAGAGAAATGGGGAGAGGAGCGGCGTGTGATGGATGACAGGGAGAGGGAGAGAGAGGTCGCAAGAATCAGCCAAAACGAGCGAGAAACAATGCGAGTGCCACACAGAGAGAGAGAGAGAGAGAGAGAGAGAGAGAGAGAGAGAGAGAGAGAGAGAGAGAGAGAGAGAGGAACTAGCAATGACCAGGACAAAGCTGGCGAGATTGAATGGAAGCAACGTGATAAAAAAACTATAACCTTTAAGGGATAGAAATTGACATAAGTGGATGCCAAAGAAAAGGTCAAAGGAGAAAGATAAGAGATAGAGGAATAGATCAAGAAGCTCTGAAAAACCAAGTAGGGAAGACCTTATCTAGGGAGCAAGAACGGGGCGAGAGAGCGATAAAGGGAATAGATAACCCCAATATTAGGAGCCTGAAAGGAAGGGAAGGCCCGATCCAAAGGAAGGAATTTCTACCAGGGGCTACTCTGAACGACCCTTTGATGGAGGAAGGGCACTGGTGCTGAAGGGCTCTTGATCCTAGATACTGGAGCTACCCTCTTCGCCCAGGTTGCATGCCCAGGATTTAGCGCTGCCGCATGAAAATAAAAAATATAATTATTTTAATGGTATGGAAAATGGTATAAAATTAGCGGTATATAATAATGACAGATTGATAAATGAGAGAGGTGTGTTACGCCTGGTTATCCTTATTATAAAGACTTTCGCCAACCAGCAGGGAAACAGTTGGCGAAACGTCTTCACAGTTAAGATATCCAGGTATTACACGGTTCTGCAAGGTGTTGCACGTCGCTGCAAGGTGTTGCACGTCGCTGCAAGGTGTTGCACGTCGCTGCAAGGTGTTGCACGTCGCTGCAAGGTGTTGCACGTCGCTGCAAGGTGTTGCACGCCGCTGCAAGGTGTTGCACGTCTTATTCATCAATAAGACTCTTCAACATATTACCAGCAGATAGCGGAAATGCGGCGGCAACGAAGTTGGCTGGGCGGGCCGGCAACTTCGTGCTACGAGTGAAGGATCAGCTGAGTTGTGATGGTTATGTGGACCTGCGAGCCGCTAGCACAAGCCTGGCTGACCAGGCATTCAACGGGGAAGCCTGGCCTCAGGCCGGGCTGCGGGGGTAGAAGAGCCCTCGAAACTGTTCAAAATAAATCACAAGAGGAATATCTGCCGTCCACACGTTAGCATTGTATCGCTGCATTCGCTTGGCGAATATAACCCTTCTACATATTGTTGTCATGCAACATTGCATAGCTGCTGATGACGCACTCGTGCGTCGTCAGGAGCTATACAGTATGTCTATCCACATGTGGCTTGTTCTGTATCTACGCGTACATTACTATACAAATTTTAAATCTGGTGAAGCAATCATGGGTATTTGTGACGCAGAATTGTGATAAGTCTCGCAGTCACTTCAGTGATTGTTATTATTTATATTCCTCAATATAAATATTATACTGAGGAATATATTATATTCTTCAATATATTAATGTTGTTCCTTACCGGGTATAGCGCATACTATTCCTAAAAATATATCACTCTTGGGATACGTAACTCATGAACAGCTCTGTTCTCAGGGATACTCCTGTATCTCTTATGCCCCTTTGGGCAATGTTGTAAGTGATTGTCCACAAGGGTTAATGTGGTGCCTCTGTTCGTCTCCCTGGGGTGTAATGTAGCTTTGCTTATGTCCCTGTGGATAATATAACAGTTCGTGTCCCTAAGGGTAATGCTGTAATTCTCTTAATGCTTCTCAAGGTGATGAAATAATGGATGGAAGCAGTGTGATGCATTAGGCGAAGTTGTACTTCTGTTTGTTTCCAGGAGCAATTGTGAACCTGTAATTATGTCCGCAACTCAGTGCACAAGTGTAAACATATTCACAGCTGAAGAGATACAGGTGCAACACTTTTCGCAACTTAATAGACAAACACAACAGTTTTCACAATTCTACACTACGAACCCTCGCAAACACAGCCGTCTCCACAACTAAAAAGGTACAAACACGCAACAAACACTCGCAAACACAGCCTTCCCCACAACTAAAAATACACAAACACTCGCAAACACAGCCTTCCCCACAACTAAAGAGAGAGACACAAGCACAACAAACACTCGCAAAACAAATTGGAAACAGGTGAGATCCCTCCAATAAATCGCGAACCACCGGGAGGTTTAGCTTCGTCAGGGGCGGTCTTGTAGCTGGGGCCCCCCACGGACTAGCACGTACACTCAGCCACGGACAGGCACGTACACACCCACGGACGTCCGCCTGACCAGCGGGGAGAATACCTTGTTAACGTCAAGTACAATAGCCGAGCTGAGCTTCCACTGACGAAGGATGCAATACTATTAACAAGGGGTGCCTTGAATGTGCTGGTCCAGGAGGCAGGCGAAAACCCCTTCCTACGACAGCCTTTCCTTGAAACAAATGAATGATAAATGGAATTATCACTTCACCTCCCTACCTCTTTCTCCTCCTCCTCCTCCTCCTCCTCCACCTTCTATTGTAAACCCTCTCCTCCTTCCCTTATCTCTACCCACTTCTACTCTATCCCCTTCTAGTATACCCTTTCCCCCCTCTCTCAATCTCTCTCTCTCTCTCTCTCTCTCTCTTCCTTTCACAATAACCCCTTCCCACTGTACTCACCATTGCACTGTATTTTCTCCCACAATAACTACTCCCATTATTCCCACTTTCCCTGTAGCCCTTCCCACAAAATCCCTGTCCCACTATATTCCCTCCTACTGCAACTTATTTCTATATATCCCTCTTCGCCTATACTTCTTTACCTTAACTTTGCAACAACACTTCCTTCAATATCCTCCCCCTTTCCTATACACCTCATCCATAACCTCCTTCCTTAAACCCCCATCTCACACCTTCTCCATCTCCCTCACCCCTTCCACGATGCCCCCTCACCTCTCCCACCACCTCCACAATGCCCGCTCACACACCGCCCCTCCACAATGCCCCTCACCCCACCCCCACACGTCCACATTCACTGGACCAGCCTCGCTTATTATTCAAAATATTAATGAAGGGAACCAATCAAGGTGACGAACAGTATTTTAGAAGCGTTGTTGTGTGTATGTTTGTTAGGGGAGAGCGAGAGAGAGAGAGAGAGAGAGAGAGAGAGAGAGAGAGAGAGAGAGAGAGAGAGAGAGAGAGAGCAAGAGAGAGAGAGAGAGAGAGAGAAGAGAGAGAGAGAGCAAGAGAGAGAGAGAGAGCAAGATTGCCATTTCCTCCGGTTGAAGAGCTCTTGATCAAACGCAGTGGAACTACCTCAACCTTCTTGGCCCCTCAGTTGAGTCCCTTTGATAGTGCTAGAGGACTCTCGATCCAAGGAACTGCGGTGGGGAACGAGAAGAGCATTATATATATATATATATATATATATATATATATATATATATATATATATATATATATATATATATATATATATATATATATATATATATATATATATATATATATATATATATATGTCGTGCCGAATAGGCAGAACTTGCTATCTCGGCATAAATAGCAACGCTCATCTTGCCATATAAGACAAGTGAAAATTTGTGTATGCAATAATTTCGCCAAAATCATTCTGAACCTAACGAAAAAAAATATATTTCACTTTGTTTGTTTAGTATTAAATTATTGTAAACAAATCTAAAATATATTTAGTTGGGTTAGGCTAAAATAAATTGTTCTTGTTATAATAAGGTTAGGTAAGTTTTCTAAGATTCTTTTGGTGCAAAATTAAAAATTTTTACATTAACATTAAGGAAAAAAATATATCTTTAAACGTATATGAGAAAATTTCAGAAAGGACTTAATTTTAAATGAGTTCTTGCTAATTGACCAGTTTTACATATTCGGCACGACATATATATATACATATATATATATATATATATATATATATATATATATATATATATATATATATATATATATATATATATATATATATATATATATATATAAATATATATATATATATATATATATATATATATATATATATATATATATATATATATATATATATATATATATATATATATTGTTGCATTGTTCAAATCTCTAGTAAGGCTGATGCAAGCAAGGGATGAGATGAAAAGCTGTAAGCCTTCTCCTTGAAAGCTGGCTGCCTTGTATCAAACGTGTAGCGCATGCTACACGCCAAGGTATTGTCCAGTGTGGGTAGATTGGTAAAGCACTGCGTACCTTGTCCTAAGGTTCGTAGGTTCGAGTCTCCTTCAGCCAGAGATCAGTGTTTGTGTATATTACGCCTGCTCTCGCGAATTCCTTGCATTGTTCAAATCTCTAGTAAGGCTGATGCATGCAGGGGATGAGATGAAAAGCTGTAAGCCTTCTCCTTGAAAGCTGGCTGCCTTGGATCAAACGTGTAGCGCATGCTACACGCCAAGGTATTGTCCAGTGTGGGTAGATTGGTAAAGCACTGCGTACCTTGTCCTAAGGTTCGTAGGTTCAAGTCTCCTTCAGCCAGAGATCAGTGTTTGTGTATATTTCGCCTGCTCTCGTGAATTCCTTGTATATATATATATATATATATATATATATATATATATATATATATATATATATATATATATATATATTTATTTATTTATTTTATTTCTTTTTGGAAAAGCGCTAAACCCGCAGGACTTATGAGGCGCTGGGGGGGGGATGAAGGAGACAATCAGATTTGATCCGAGGAAGTTGGGGGGGGTGGATTGCTTGACCCAGCAGCCTCCTCAGGGCCAATTTGCTGAGCTTGTGTGCCCTCTTGGGCAGAAACCCAGGGCTTATCCCACCCTCTTGGGATGTGCTGAGCCTGGAGAAAGGGGAGGAAGAAGGATGAAGGGAAGAGGAGGGATAAGACCAAGGGAGGAGGAGGAGAAGGAGGAGGAGGAAGAAGGGAAATGAAGGAGGATTTTTTTATCTGGGAAAACTGAATACATCTGCAACGCATTGCTAATATATTCTATATGAGAGTCACACAGTGGAAACAAGACCTGTCATATTCCATCACGTAGGATGGGTATCCCTGTCATATTCCATCACGTAGGATGGGTATCCCTGTCATATTCCATCACGTAGGATGGGTTTCTCTGTCATATTCCTTTACGTAGGATGGGTATCCGTGTCACATTCCATCACGTAGGATGGGTATCCCTGTCATATTCCATTACGTAGGATGGGTATCCATGTCACATTCCATCACGTAGGATGGGTTTCTCTGTCATATTCATTTACGTAGGATGGGTATCCGTGTCACATTCCATCACGTAGGATGGGTATCCCTGTCATATTCCATCACGTAGGATGGGTATCCGTGTCACATTCCATCACGTAGGATGGGTTTCCCTGTCATATTCCATCACGTAGGATGGGTTTCCCTGTCATATTCAATCACGTAGGATGGGTATTCCTGTCATATTCCATCACGTAGGATGAGTATCCCTGTCATATTCCATCACGTAGGATGGGTATCCCTGTCATATTCCATCACGTAGGATGGGTATCCCTGTCATATTCCATCACGTAGGATGGGTATCCCTGTCATATTCCATCACGTAGGATGGGAATCCGTCATATTCCATCACGTAAGATGGGTATCCCTGTCATATTCCATCACGTAGGATGGGTATCCCTGTCATATTCCATCACGTAGGATGGGTATCCCTGTCACGTTCCATCACGTAGGATGGGCCTCATACATGTGTTGAAATCTGTCAGCCTGAGGTGGGAGACTTCAGAAATGTCAGCCTGAGGTGGGAGACTTCAGCAGTGTCAGCCTGAGGTGGGAGACTTCAGCAGTGTCAGCCTGAGGTGGGAGACTTCAGCAGTGTCAGCCTGAGGTGGGAGACTTCAGCAGTGTCAGCCTGAGCTGGGAGACTTCAGCAGTGTCAACCTGAGCTGGGAGACTTCGCTAGTGTCAGCCTGAGCTGGGAAACTTCAGTAGTGTCAGCCTGAGCTGGGAGACTTCAGTAGTTTCAGCCTGAGCTGGGAGACTTCAGAAGTGTCTGCCTGAGCTGGGAGACTTCAGCAGTGTCTGCCTGAGCTGGGAGACTTCGCTAGTGTCAGCCTGAGCTGGGAAACTTCAGTAGTGTCAGCCTGAGCTGGGAGACTTCAGTAGCGTCAGCCTGAGCTGGGAGACTTCAGTAGTGTCAGCCTGAGGTGGGAGACTTCAACAGTGTCAGCCTGAGCTGGGAGACTTCAGCAGTGTCAACCTGAGCTGGGAGACTTCAGCAGTGTCAACTTGAGCTGGGAGACTTCAGCAGTGTCAGCCTGAGCTTGATGACTTCAGTAAGGCAATGAGGATATCATCAGATGTTCCATTAAAGGTTCAGCAACTTCAGGAGCTCTGAAGTCTTACTTCGAGCAGAAGTTTAACTATTATTACCTGGGAAGTGTCATCTCTCAGGATAGACTAGCCCTTACAGAAGATAAATTGATTCTCTTTCTGCCGTCTAGATTCCTCCATCAGAGAGCACGACGACACAAATTATACATCGGAGAGACGGAAAAGAGGAAAGGGGAGGAGAGAGAAGTCCCGACTACATTATAAGAGGAAAGATGAAAGGAAGAGGAACAGAAGGAGAGTAGTAGGTGTGGGTGTAACTGTGGGTGCGGGTGTGGGTGCAAGGGAGAGTTGCAATAGGTATGGGTGTGGGTGTAGGTGTAGGGGTGCGTGTAGGCGTGGGTGCGAGTGCAGGTGTGAGTGTTGGTGTGGGTGTACGTGTGGGTGTAGGTGTGGGAGAAGGTGTGGGTGGGCTGAGCCCATATTTCGAATTTATTTACTATTCAGAACGCCGCCACTTTCTGTCTTCAGTATTGCCACCCTCAGCATGTGTACTCATCTACATGTACTCACCTATATGTGGTTGCAGGGGTCCATTTAAAGCTCCTGGCGCGGCCTCTTAACTTGCTGGTAGCCAAATTACTACCCTATGGGCCCTATCATACCTGCAGTGTGTGCGGGTGTGTGTACTTTTACGGTACACATGTGTACATTTTACCGCGCGTGTGTGCATTTTACCGATGGTTTGGGTGCGTTATGCCCCTTTGATATTGACTTCTTCCCCACGCTGTCTGTCCCTTGTGGGATAAAAGTGAAATTGTAATGGATGAACGTGCTAAGCCACTTGATACAACAAGGGCGACGATCCCGTGCTGAACTTGTGGAAAACAAGGTCATACAGACCTCGGAAAAAATCGGGAGAATCTTGGGAGAGGGTAGAGTGTGTTTTATATATTGAGAGTAGCAGTGGAGTTACCAGGGCTGAATTATAACTTACCAGCGGTACTCTTGTGATTGGTTCTCTGTCTCTCTCTCTCTCTCTCTGTCTCTCTTTCAGTCTCTCTCTCTCTGTCTCTCTTTCAGTCTCTCTCTCTCTGTCTCTCTTTCAGTCTCTCTCTCTCTGTCTCTCTTTCAGTCTCTCTTTCAGTCTCTCTCTCTCTCTCTCTCTCTCTCTCTCTCTCTCTCTCTCTCACTCTCTCTCTCTCTCTCTCACTCTCTCTCTCTCTCTCTCTCTCTCTCTCGCTCCTGCAGCCACTGTTTAAGTTACATTAACCACTCTTTTCCGCACATGGTTTTATCAGGTTAATATTACTCTAAGAAGCTTTAGGGATCTGGTTATTAATATCATGTTTTCATGAACCTTAATTAAGCAGTCCTCTTGGTGGTGACTAGTTCTGTTTATTACTAACCGTATTGATGACTGTTTTTATTACTAACCGTACTGATGACTGTTTTTATTACTAACCGTACTGATGACTGTTTTTATTACTAACCGTATTGATGACTGTTTTTATTACTAACCGTACTGATGACTGTTTTTATTACTAACCGTACTGATGACTGTTTTTATTACTAACCGTATTGATGACTGTTTTTATTACTAACCGTATTGATGACTGTTTTTATTACTAACCGTACTGATGACTGTTTTTATTACTAACCGTACTGATGACTGTTTTTATTACTAACCGTATTGATGACTGTTTTTATTACTAACCGTATTGATGACTGTTTTTATTACTAACCGTACTGATGACTGTTTTTATTACTAACCGTACTGATGACTGTTTTTATTACTAACCGTATTGATGACTGTTTTTATTACTAACCGTACTGATGACTGTTTTTATTACTAACCGTACTGATGACTGTTTTTATTACTAACCGTATTGATGACTGTTTTTATTACTAACCGTATTGATGACTGTTTTTATTACTAACCGTACTGATGACTGTTTTTATTACTAACCGTACTGATGATGATTACTAACCGTATTTGACTGTTTTTATTACTAACCGTATTGATGACTGTTTTTATTACTAACCGTACTAATGACTGTTTTTATTACTAACCGTACTGATGACTGTTTTTATTACTAACCGTATTGATGACTGTTTTTTACTAACCGTACTGATGACTGTTTTTATTACTAACCGTACTGATGACTGTTTTTATTACTAACCGTATTGATGACTGTTTTTATTACTAACCGTATTGATGACTGTTTTTATTACTAACCGTACTGATGACTGTTTTTATTACTAACCGTACTGATGACTGTTTTTATTACTAACCGTATTGATGACTGTTTTTATTACTAACCGTATTGATGACTGTTTTTATTACTAACCGTACTGATGACTGTTTTTATTACTAACCGTACTGATGACTGTTTTTATTACTAACCGTATTGATGACTGTTTTTATTACTAACCGTACTGATGACTGTTTTTATTACTAACCGTACTGATGACTGTTTTTATTACTAACCGTATTGATGACTGTTTTTATTACTAACCGTATTGATGACTGTTTTTATTACTAACCGTACTGATGACTGTTTTTATTACTAACCGTACTGATGACTGTTTTTATTACTAACCGTATTGATGACTGTTTTTATTACTAACCGTATTGATGACTGTTTTTATTACTAACCGTACTGATGACTGTTTTTATTACTAACCGTACTGATGACTGTTTTTATTACTAACCGTATTGATGACTGTTTTTATTACTAACCGTACTGATGACTGTTTTTATTACTAACCGTACTGATGACTGTTTTTATTACTAACCGTATTGATGACTGTTTTTATTACTAACCGTATTGATGACTGTTTTTATTACTAACCGTACTGATGACTGTTTTTATTACTAACCGTACTGATGACTGTTTTTATTACTAACCGTATTGATGACTGTTTTTATTACTAACCGTATTGATGACTGTTTTTATTACTAACCGTATTGATGACTGTTTTTATTACTAACCGTATTGATGACTGTTTTTATTACTAACCGTACTGATGACTGTTTTTATTACTAACCGTATTGATGACTGTTTTTATTACTAACCGTATTGATGACTGTTTTTATTACTAACCGTACTGATGACTGTTTTTATTACTAACCGTACTGATGACTGTTTTTATTACTAACCGTATTGATGACTGTTTTTATTACTAACCGTATTGATGACTGTTTTTATTACTAACCGTATTGATGACTGTTTTTATTACTAACCGTATTGATGACTGTTTTTATTACTAACCGTATTGATGACTGTTTTTATTACTAACCGTATTGATGACTGTTTTTATTACTAACCGTATTGATGACTGTTTTTATTACTAACCGTACTGATGACTGTTTTTATTACTAACCGTATTGATGGCTGCTTATATTACTAACTGTACTGATGACTGTTTTTATTACTAACCGTATTGATGGCTGCTTATATTACTAACTGTACTGATGACTGTTTTTATTACTAACCGTATTGATGGCTGCTTATATTACTAACTGTACTGATGACTGTTTTTATTACTAACCATACTGATAACTTTCTCTTCTTAACCGTATTGATGACTTATTTTTATCACTAACAATTTGATCACTATTTCTTTTTTTTTACTAAATAACCATACTGTTGGCGACAATGTATTCTCTTCCTTCCGTTAATTATTTTTCCAACTGTATATTCCACCTGTTGTTGCTAATTCCACACACTGCTGTTTATTATACCTTCTGTTGTTTACTACCTGTTGTTTCATTTTAGCTACTCTTGTTTGCATGTTTACTAAGTTTCAACTGAAACACCGGCTTTTGATTTACTTTCGTTTCTTTTTTCTATAATTTTCCTGTCGGGTTTCGTGATATTGAAGGTTTTGATTAAGTTGGGTGTCTAGCGGAATGTATTTCAACACGCTATAAATGCCGCTCGTGGGATCTGGTGTCAAGAGGCGGTGGTGGTGTCATTTTCTGATTAAATAGTTTTGTGTGGTGGTGAGGGAGGCAGGGAGAGTAGAAAAGAGGAGAGAAAACTAGGGACGGAAGGAGGAAGTGGGGGGAAAAGGGGGTGGGGGAGGGAAAGGATAGAGACAAGGAGAGGTAAGGGTTAGAGGGCCGCTAGCACTTACGGCCTGGTTGATCAGATGGTCAACTGGGAAGCTTGTCTTCATGCAGAGGGAGAGGTTGAAGAGCCCTCGAAACCAGTCACGGGTAAAGGCAGCCAAAAAAAAGGAAGAGGAAAGGGAGGGAAAGAAAGGAAAAGTGAAGGGGAGGTATGTTACGTAATGGGATGTCATATGATGTGATGGGATAGAAACAGATGTCAGGATGCTTGGTGGATCTGATATATGGAGAAGAGGGGGAGAAATACCCTAGGGATGGGTCGAATCTGTCTTAGGGAACATGGGAAAAAGAAGATAGGAAAAGAAGAACTGACTTAGGGAGGACAAAGTTTACTTGAAATGGGGAAGAACTGGTCTAGGGACGGAAAAATTAATTTAGGTAGGTAGGGGACTAATTCTGGAATAGATTAAATTAAGGAAAATGAGCATTTGGCTAAAGAGGGGAAACAGACGTAGGAGGAGAGGGATATCTGTACTAAGTAGTAGGATCCGTAGAGGAATACGATCTCATCTACGGAAATGGGTGACAAGAACAAGAATTAAGAAGTAGGGGAAAGGATTTTAATAATAAAAATAATAATTATTTCTACAAGTATAGAAAGCTGCTTGTTATGCTGAGCATTTCTGGCAAATTAGGGCAATTTTGTCCCCAGGATGCGACCCACACCGGTCGACTAACACCCACGTACCCATTTTACTGATAGGTGAACAAGGACAGCAGGTGCCTTAAGGAAACACGTCCTAATGTTCCCACCCGTACTGGGGATCGAACCACGGACCTCAATGTGTGAGCTGAGTATGGGTGACTGGGTGTGGTGTATATTAGTCGAAGTTAGGAAAGGTGGAGTTAAGGGTTTGTGGGGAGAGGTGAGAATGGAAGAGAATAGGGAAGGCGGAGAGAGAAAGGATTCATGAATGAATTGAAACACGTGTGATAGTTAAGTATGAAGTTTTTCCTTAAGAGGTAGGAATGAGAGAGAGGTTTGTGAATAGTTAGCAACTTTATGTGGTGGGGTTTAGAGAGGGGTTACGAAGAGGAGGTAAAGGAGGAGGTGGAGGAGGTGTGGGAGGAGGAGGAGGAGGTGTGGGAGGAGGAGTAGGACGTGTGGGAGGAGGAGGAGGAGGTGTGGGAGGAGGGGGAGGAGGTGTGGGAGGAGGAGGAGGAGAGGGAAGAGGAGGGGAGGAGGAAGGAGAGGAGGAGGCGAGGGGAAAGGGAGGGGAAGGGGAGGGGGATGAAGAGGAGAAGGGGAAGAACGACGAGGAAGGAGGGGGAAGGAGGAGGAGGTCACTGTATGTCATGTTGGCTGTGATGGATGGACAAACTTTAAATTTACGACGCTTGACGATAAGATATCTATCACTGCAATCTATTACTTGTCATTTCTCTCTCCCTTTTATTTAACTAGTTGATTTTGTTAGTGTTCGACTGCAGAGTTTGTCTTGTAACTACATTATATATATATATATATATATATATATATATATATATATATATATATATATATATATATATATATATATATATATATATATATATATATATATATATATGTATATATATATTATATATATATATATATATATATATTATATATATATATATATATATATATATATATATATATATATATATATTATATATATATATATATATATATATATATATATATATATATATATATATATATATATATATATATATATATATATATATATATATATATATATATATATATATATATATATATATATATATATATATATATATATACTAACACTGCGGCTAGTTGTGCCGTATAGGTAAAACTGGTCAGCTAGCAAAAACTCATTTAAAATTAAGTCCTTTCTATAATTTTTTCTTATACGTTTAAAGATTTCTTTTTATTTATGTTACCTGGAGGTTACCTGGAGGTTATTCCGGGGATCAACGCCCCCGCGGCCCGGTCCATGACCAGGCCTCCCGATGGATCAGGGCCTGATCAACTAGGCTGTTACTGCTGGCCGCACGCAGTCCAATGTACGAGCCACAGCCCGGCTGATCCGGCACTGACTTGAGGTATCTGTCCAGCTCTCTCTTGAAGGCAGCCAGGGGTTTATTGGCAATTCCCCTAATGCTTGATGGGAGGCTGTTGAACAGTTTTGGGCCCCGGACACTTATGGTGTTTTTTCTTAGTGTACCAATGACGCCCCTACTTTTTATTGGGGGTATTTTGCATCGCCTGCCCAGTCTTTTACTTTCGTAGGGAGTGATTTCTGTGTGCAGATTTGGGACCATTCCTTCCAAGATTTTCCAAGTGTAGATTATGATATATCTCTCCCTCCTGCGTTCCAACGAGTACAAGTCAAGTGCTTCCAAGCGTTCCCAGTAGTTAAGGTGCTTGACAGAACTTATACGTGCAGTAAAGGATCTCTGTACACTCTCTAGATCTGCGATTTCACCTGCTTTGAATGGAGATGTTAATGTACAGCAGTATTCCAGCCTAGAGAGAACAAGTGATTTGAAAAGGATCATCATTGGCTTGGCATCTCTCGTTTTGAAAGTTCTCATTATGCATCCTATCATTTTCCTTGCACGTGCGATCGTGGCACTGTTGTGATCCTTTAAAGTGAGATCCTCAGACATTACTACTCCCAGGTCCCTTACATTATTTTTCCGCTCTATTGTATGGCCAGAGTCAGTAGTATACTCTGTTCTAGTTATTATCTCCTCCAGTTTTCCATAACGGAGTAGTTGGAATTTGTCCTCATTGAACATCATATTGTTTACCGTTGCCCAATGTTTATATCTTCTTGGAGGTTAACCGCGTCCTCAGTAGATGACAGCCTCATGCAGATCCTAGTATCATTCGCAAAGGATGATACGGTGCTGTGGTGTATATCTCTGTCTATGTCTGATATGAGGATAAGGAATAAGATGGGGGCGAGCACTGTGCCTTGTGGAACAGAGCTCTTCACTATGGCAGCCTCCGATTTAACTCTGTTGACCACTACTCTTTGTGTTCGATTTGTTAGGAAGTTGAAGATCCATCTCCCCACTTTCCCAGTTATTCCTTTAGCACGTATTTTATGGGCTATTACGCCATGATCTCATTTGCCAAATGCTTTTGCAAAGTCTGTGTATATTACATCTGCATTCTGATTTTCTTCCAGTGCATCCAAGGCCATGTCATAGTGATCCAGTAGTTGTGGGAGGCAGGAGCGTCCTGCCCTGAACCCATGTTGCCCTGGATTGTGCAGATTTTGGGAATCCAGGTGATTTGCAATCCTGCTTCTTAGCACTCTTTCAAAGATTTTTATGATGTGGGACGTCAGAGCTATTGGTCTATAGTTCTTAGCTAATGCTTTGCTGCCACCTTTCTGGAGTGGGGCTATATCCGTTGTTTTAAGTGACTGTGGAATTTCACCCATGTCCAAGCTCCTCCTCCATAGTGTACTTAGGGCACGCGAGAGGGGTTTCTTGCAGTTCTTAATGAAAACAGAGTTACACGAGTCTGGGCCCGGGGCTGAGTTCATAGGCATGTTGTCAACGGCTTTTTCGAAATCTATCGGAGTTAGGGTAATGTCGGAAATCTGGCATACATTTTTGGAGTTTTGAGGCTCATTCATGAAGAAATCATTTGGGTCGTCGATCCTCAGACCGATTAGTGGTTCACTAAACACAGAGTCGTACTGGGATTTCAATATTTCATTCATTTCCTTGTTGTCATCTGTGTAAGTCCCATCCTGTCTGAGTAAAGGCCCTATACTAGATGTGGTATTTGCCTTGTTTTTGGCATATGAAAAGAAATATTTTGAATTTCTTTCAATTTCACTAATAGCTTTAAGCTCCTCCTGTCTCTCCTGGTTCCTGTAAGAGTCATTTAACTTAAGTTCGATAGTTTCCACTTCCCTGGTCAGCTCCTCCTTTTGTGTATCAGATATTCTAGCACTCCTGAGGAGCTCAGTGACTCTTCGTCGTCTTCTGTAGAGGGAGCATCTTTCTCTCTCCAGTTTACTCCTGCTCTTCTTCTTTCTTAGGGGAATATGCCTAGAACATGCTTCGGCTGCCAGGAAGTTGATCCTTTCAAGGCACTGGTTTGGATCCATGTCATTTAAGACATCTTCCCAACATGTTTAGGACATGGTTTACCTGGTCCCAGTTGATGTTCTTGTTGTTGAAGTTGTATTTTGTGAAGACACCTTCACAGGTACATGCATTCTGCTGATCAGGACCCCTATGCATGTACGTCTGGACTTCGATTAGGATGTGATCGGAATTAGTTGTTTTTAATATTCTTATGTCTCTTGTCAGGTCCTCATTGTTTGTGAAGATAAGGCCAAGTGTGTTTTCTAGTCTTGTTGGCTCCACTATCTGCTGGTTTAAGGTGTGTTTTTCGCAGAGACTTAGTAGCTCATGTGTGTGTGACCTTTCATCTGCGCTACCTCCGGGGATTGTTTCAGCTATAACATTATTTGCTACATTCTTCCATTTTGTATACTTTAGGTTGAAATCACCAAGCAGTACGATGTTTGGGGATGGAGCTGGAAGGTTTTTCCAAACAGTAATCAATTTTCAGTAGCTGTTCCTTGAACTGTTGTGAGGTTGCATCTGGTGGCTTGTATACAACCACAATGACTAGGTTTTGGTTCTCGATCTTTATTGATAGAACTTCAACTACCTCATTTGTGGTGTTCAGCAACTCCGTGCAGATAAGGGACTCTTTGACATACAGGCCAACCCCCCCTTGTTGCCTGTTTTTTCTGTCGCATCTAAAAAGGTTGTAACCACTTATCCATATTTCACTGTCAAAGTGATCTTTTGTGTGAGTCTCTGTGAAGGCTGCAAACATTGCATTAGACTCCTCTAGAAGTCCACTGATAAAAGGTATTTTGTTGGTGGTGGATGGCTTAAGGCCTTGTATATTAGCAAATATGAACGAGGTTGTATTCTGTGTTTGTTGGGGGGATTTTGTTATTGGCATCAGTAGTTGTAATTC
This sequence comes from Cherax quadricarinatus, assembly GCF_038502225.1. NCBI lineage: Eukaryota > Metazoa > Arthropoda > Malacostraca > Decapoda > Parastacidae > Cherax > Cherax quadricarinatus. The sequence continues at coordinate 26,652,957 of NC_091300.1, read as the reverse complement.
TGGAGGGCCATGGGTGGCCACTGGCTGCGCCTCCAGTCCAACAAGGCTCCGAGGTGGTGGACTATTTTTGTTATTTCCTTCCATTTTCTTTTTCCGTTTCCTGCCACTAAAAAATCACCTGGAGTTGGGTTGTCGTAGCTACTATTGTTTGTCTTGTGGGGTCTGTGCCTCCTGGTCCCTTTTAGATGGTATGCAGGGCAGTCGATGTTGTAACACTGCTTCTGGAGGACCGAGGAGTGGCACATTTTTGGGTGAAAGAAAGTACAGGAAGAAGAACGACACACTGCTTCAGACAGGAGGTCGCTACATTTTTTTGGGATGCTCAAAGTTGCATGTCCCATTTTTTTCCCTGTTATTCTATGCTTACAGATGCCCCAAGCATAATATTTGCACAAATTCACCTTTGGTTGAGAATTGTTGGGAGGTGTGTTGTCAATTTCTGTAGGTTCTGGGACTGCACTATAATCCTCAGTATCCAAGCCAGGGCCACCCCGTCCTGGATTCCATCTACTTTCCTCAGTAGAGGAAGAAGGAGGAGACTCCTCTCCAACATCTGTACTGTGGGCCACGGTCTTGTGCAATGATGGTTGTATATTTACGGTTTTAGTGGTGGTTGTGGTATGGTCCATAGTAGAGTCTGGGCTGGCAGTAAGGCTGGGGGCTGGGACTGAGTCAGCACTGGGGCTGGGGGCTGAGCCTGGGCCAGCACCAGCACTGTGGGTATTAGTGCTATGACTGGGGGATGAGTCTGGTTTAGCACTATGTGGGTGACTAGATAGTTTGGAGTCATCTATTGTGGTATGGGCATTCTGCATTTTTTGATACATTATCTCTTGTTCCCATGTTTTATATATTTTTGGTAGACTATCCAAGAGGTCATCCTTGTTTTCTTGATTATTTTTATCATTTATTA